>NW_024726538.1:0-13603 GCF_018991925.1 Homarus americanus
TATTTTGTCATCCTTTTCCATGACTCACAATCAGCATCATCGTCTGTTTCGGGTTTTATTCTGAAACACTGTTGTGGGGCTACTGATCAGAGCAAACCATAGCACATCAGAGTCTGTTGGGGAGGAGCAGAGCACATCAGAGTGTGTTGGGGAGGAGCAGAGCACACCAGAATGTGTTGGGGATGGAGCAGAGCACATCAGAGTGTGTTGGGGAGGAGCAGAGAACATCAGAGTGTGTTGGGGAGGAGCAGATCACATCAGAGTGTGTTGGGGAGGAGCAGAGCACATCAAAGTGTGTTGGGGAGGAGCAGATCACATCAGAGTGTGTTGGGGAGGAGCAGATCACATCAGAGTGTGTTGGGGAGGAGCAGAGCACATCAGTGTGTGTGTTGGGGAGGAGCAGAGCACATCAGAGTGTGTTGGGGAGGTGGGTAACATATCAGAGAAGGTTAGACTAAGATAGAGAGAGTGTGGACAAGTTAGGCCAAAGTTGAGTGACATAAATATTAAATGATTGTGTGACCGGGAGGAGGAGATGGCTGCCTCACTCTATGCATTTGGCGAAATTTTTACAGCACATTGAATTATCTTCACTAATATTCCTTTTAACTATTACTGAATAAACAATACAACTTAACGTGCCGATAATGTCAATTATAATAAAGATATCCAAGGTGTTCACTATTCCGGAGCAAGTAAGAAAATAACGGTACAGTAAATAGTATTTTACCTCTATCAATATACACTAAGTAACACAACACAGCGCATTGCAAGGCAGCACAACGCAACGCAATACAAAGCAATGAAACGACACAAAACAAAGTATCGCAACACAACACAAGGCACTACAATTATTAAACAAATTTACATTCATTTGGTTGGTCACCCTTCACTGAATACATACATTTCTAATACTAATTTTACCAGATTTTCGTTAAGTATTAGAGCATAAAATTTTCCTTCACATTTAGTTATTGTGTGGCGAAACTGTGGAGGTGTGTGTGTGTGTGTGTGTGTGTGTGTGTGTGTGTGTGTGTGTTCGGCCGCGGTCAATGTTTTTGTGGAGATGGTGGTGTGTTGATTTCCACACACACCCACCCACCCACCTCACCCCATCAAGTCATCATCCCCACCGCCACCAACATCACCGCCACCATCACCACCACCATCCCCACCATCATCACCACCACCGCCACCAACATCACCGCCACCATCACCACCACAACCTTCCCACACACTCACCGACATTATACTCATATATTGCAATATGACTTCCTGACGTCTTCTTGGTGTTGTTCCACAAAAGAAATCGTCACTTTTTATTTTCGGAACCAACGGGGAGGAAGGCAGAATTTATATGTGTGTTGTGCAGGTCTTGTACCGTGACGCCGCGCCGGGTCCTCCTACCACTGAACACAGAATAACGTGGTTTTTATATATTCCAATATTAGTTGACAAGTTTGGGGCCAAATATACAGACAGCTACTGGCGCCCTGGTCGTCCCGCTGTGGGGTTCAGTGGTCGTTTGTCTCCACTCACCTCTAGTATTTAACCACAGGATCTGTATGACCCTCACATAACAAACGGTACACCTGTATGAACCTCACATAATAAACGGTACACATGTATGAACCTCACATAATAAACGGTACACCTGTATGACCCTCACATAACAAACGGTACACCTGTATGAACATCACATAATAAACGGTACAGCTGTATGACCCTCACATAACAAACGGTACACCTGTATGAACCTCACATAATAAACGGTACACCTGTATGCCCCTCACATAATAAACGGTACACCTGTATGAACCTCACATAACAAACGGTACACCTGTATGAACCTCACATAATAAACGGTACACCTGTATGACCCTCACATAATAAACGGTACACCTGTATGACCCTCACATAATAAACGGTACACCTGTATGACCCTCACATAATAAACGGTACACCTGTATGAGTCATACATAATAAACGGTACACCTGTATGACCCTCACATAATAAACGGTACACTTGTATGACCCTCACATAATAAACGGTACACCTGTATGACCCTCACATAATATACGGTACACCTGTATGAGTCATACATAATAAACGGTACACCTGTATGACTCACATAATAAACGGTACACCTGTATGATTCTCACATAATAAAGGGTACACTCGTATGACTCACATAATAAACGGTACGCATGTATGAGTCTCGCATAATAAACAGTACACCTGTATGATTCTCACATAATAAACGGTACACCTGTATGACTCACATAATAAACGGTACACCTGTATGACTCACATAATAAACGGTACGCATGTATGACCCTCACATAGTAAACGGTACACCTGTATGACCCTCACATAATAAACGGTATACCTGTATGAGTCTCACATAATAAACGGTACACCTGTATGACTCGCATAGTAAACGGTACACCTGTATGACTCTCGCATAGTAAACGGTACACCTGTATGACCCTCACATAGTAAACGGTACACTTGTATGACCCTCACATAATAAACGGTACACCTGTATGAGTCTCACATAATAAACGGTACACCTGTATGACCCTCACATAATAAACGGTACACCTGTATGAGTCACACATAATAAACGGTACACCTGTATGATTCTCACATAATAAACGGTACACCTGTATGACTCACATAATGAACGGTACACCTGGAATTGTTGAAAGGTGTTAAAGGCTGTGGTGTTGATTTACAGTTTATTTAAAAAACATATTATCAGTATAACCAACTCAACGCGCGGGCTGAGCAGGGACGACAGTACCTTCTCTGCATCACCAAGACCTGGCAACACTGCCGACCGGGGAATCTCCGAAGTAAAAAGAAAATAATTTTTGTCACAGCGTGTGAACTCTCCTATTATTATTTATTTGTTTATTTTCCCTCTTTTCTTTTGACGTTCATTCCAGTATTTTTATTTTTTACAAATCCTTTATTTTGATAGAATGTATAACTACTATTATAACTATATATACTGTTAAGGGGGAAACTTTTGGACCAGTATTATCGTAGTGAATTATTCTTAAAAACTTTTATGTATGCATCTGCTTCCACTTTACTAGTACTATTTCATTTCCTGTGTTGTAGTACGCGACTATTATCTTGTTTACACTATGTTCTGCTGTCTTTACCACCTTTATAGTGTTAATTGTACATTGTGAATGATGTGTGTGTGTGTGTGTGTGTGTGTGTGTGTGTGTGTGTGTGTGTGTTTTTTATGAACTCTCTAGTAACACAAAATATCTATATTCATTCTAATCTTATGGATTCTCTTAAAAAATAAAATGTACCAATTGGTATAAGAGAGAGAGGAGGAGAAACTGACTCAACTTTCAGCCAGGTTGGTCCATAATACAAGGGCCTGACCTATCACTGATAAACTTTGTCACTTTGTCTGTGTAAGTCTCCGTTTCAGTCTCTGCCTAATTGTCTCTCTGTCTATCTCCCTCGCTATCATTTTCTCTTTGTAGCTCCGTCTGTCTAATACTGCTTTTCCCTTTGCCTACCTGACTGTCTCACTATATCAACATCTCTGTCGGCCCACCTTTCTCTCTATTGATCAGATGGTTGTCCAGACGCAACAGGCAACAGAGGATAAGCTTCTATACCAATATCACACATCAGAAAAATACCAATCCTGTTAATGAAGCCCTAATACAGCCAGGGTCTGACCAGGTAGATTCTCAACAAACAAAAAACGATTCTTAGACGAGAGTAAAAGTTGCTTTATGGTAATTACTGAAAGCTGCGCCACTTCCCAGTTATCGCTTCTGCCACACTTACTTCTCAGCTCAACGTCTGAGAAATACCTGGGAGGAAATAGTAAGAGCTTTTCCTTTTATCTCCAGCTAATTATCTCTCAGCGTTCTCTTGAGACCAAAATACTTTCTCGCAATTAACGGACGGACGGACACACACACACACACACATACACACACACACACACACATACACACAGGAGGTATATTACGAAGCGTGAATCAGGTAATAATACTAAAATATACAGTTATTATGATAGGCATCCGCCCTAACAACAGACCGCGTGAGTCGGGGCACATCAGAGGTATACAACTCCTGTTATCTGAGGTCGTTCCAACAGCTTTCGAGCGGCTATTTTCGGCTTTATAATACTACACCATTGATGGGAATTGGAAATCATCCTTCAATAACGTTACATAAATTTTCCATGAATAATAACGTTACTACCAGTTGATAAATTACATTAAACTTTTACATACAACAGTAAGACTATAGATGAATCAATACAAAGCTTGAATTAGTGAAAATGAATAACTCATATCAAAACTAGTGTGCTGTATTTCGCGGTACAATATAAAATATAGCTATGATGAAGTATAATAACACGATTTGTCAGGTACTATAGTCCGCCTACCTTCCCTCGCCGACTCACAGACACGCACGACACTTTCTCCCAGACCCCCGGCAGCAGGCTTCCAGCACGGCCCCCACACGCTGCCTCTACTCACCCTTGACTGTTTAGGTCAACTCTCCCTCTCTTCTCCCACACTACTCTTCCTCTCTTCTCCCACACTACTCTTCCTCTCCACCCCTCCCCTCCCCCTCTCCGCCAGCGTTTCTTACTCGCACCTTCCTGTCACGTAACTGGTTTCAGTTAAGCCTTATGACTCTTTATGATAGTAATATTTCACCTGCAGATACTTCTATTATTAATATTATTATTAACTTACACTTATTCCTATAATTATTCAGATTTATACTAAACTGATTCACCATAAACTAAGCACATATTTAAGGTACTGTGAACGAAGGGAAACAGATACAGGGAAAAAATAATAGAGAATTTAATTAACACTCTCAAGAGACAGATTTAAACATCTTCCTCATAAAAAAAAATGGTTGTGTTTTATTACCATATCTAAAAAAATTCCGGAGGCAAACATTAATAAAACAGTAAAGAATAGAGAAGAATATTGGAAATAATGCAAATGCCTCACATGCAGCCTTAGCGGTGGAACTCTTGCATTACACACAAACTTATAATGATTAATATCTTTTAAAACGTGAATATTTCTTTTGAGACTTGAGATATAAAGAGTACCTGATGGTATTATGTATTAATCTGTCACGCTGTAAGGCTATGAGGCCTGATGGTGAAAGGTAGATGAGAATGGTGAGGGTTGGTGAGAGGTGAGGAGGTGGATAAAGATAAAGTGTAGTGAAGGATGGTGAAGGATGGTGATCATGACTTATGAGATACTGAATTATCTTGTACTGATAACATAATGAAGTCTTTATCACCTCTGGAACAACAACAACATCAACACTGGAACAACAACAACATCACCACTGGAACAAGAACAGCATCACCACTGGAACAAGAACAGCATCACCAATGGAACAACAACATCACCACTGGAACAAGAACAGCATCACCACTGGAACAAGAACAGCATCACCACTGGAACAAGAACAGCACCGCCACTGGAACAAGAACAGCATCGCCACTGGAACAACAACATCACCACTGGAACAAGAACAGCATCACCACTGGAACAAGAACAGCATCGCCACTGGAACAACAACATCACCACTGGAACAACAACGACAACATCACTACTGGAACAAGAACAGTATCACCACTGGAACAAGAACAGCATCACCACTGGAACAAGAACAGCATCACCACTGGAACAAGAAGATCATCACACTGGAACAAAAACAGTACCACGACCTGAGAGGGCTGGATACACGCAGCTGTTATCACAAGAGTCGACAGTAATCTCTTAAGCTTGTCCTGTGTCTCATGATGTGTTGTCTGTCCTGTAGAAAAAAATAACACTTCATCTTCTGTTAAAGAATGTCTATAATACCGTACGCCTCTCTCTCTCTCAGGAGGCTGCCGCTATATTCATGATATAATTGCATATTGATCTAATGTTACCGGAAGAGGGGAGGGAGAGAGAGTCAGCCTGGATAAGAAAGAAAGAAAGAAAGAAAGAAGCATAATTTTCCACTACTGCATCAGAGAAACAGGACGTACATCACTCAAGGGCTCACAGAGGACTCAGTAAAATCCTCATTGGCTCTCATCCATCGTCTGCACCATTAAGAAAATGACCCCGGTAGTGTATGCGAGGGGAGGGGATTTAAGCTAACCGATAAGTCATCCATTATTTGAGAATGCATTTTAAGTGACCAACTAAGCCTTCGACACCGACTCAAAATAACTTAACTTAGCTTTTAATTTAGTCTAACTCAAACCTAACTTAACCTAACCTAACCTACATCCACAGTGAAGGAGTTGTTAGTCAGGGTTGGTCAGGTAAAATTGCTTCTGTGATCCTGTGAAATGCTGTTTGGATGGATGTTCTGCTCTCTCGCTCAAACACACACACACACGACTGTCTGGAGGCCTTCGGTGGGCGAGGCAGCGACTAATGGTAAGTATTATATGTAAATTGTTCAGAAAATACCAACATGTAAATTTACCAGATATATGGGAAAATAAGTCTCATTACCTGCTGTATATATGAGTATGTCTGTGTATGTATTTTGGTGTATACGTGTGTGTGTGTGTGTGTGTGTGTTGTGCTGATATTTATGAGTGCGTTTGTTATTATGGTAGTGCGGACGTGTGTGGATATTTGTGGATAAATTCATGTATTAGTGATGTTAGTGGTGTCAATGACGCTGGTGGTGTTAGTGGTTCAATATGGTGGTGATGGTAGGGGATGGTGGTAGTAAGTGGTGGGGGGGGGTAGTAGAAGGATGTGGTAATGTTTGTGATGGTAATGGTTGTGTGGCTGGTAGTAGAAGGTATTGGTGGTAACTAATGGTGGTGCTTATGGTAGTAGTAAGTAACGACAACAAACACATCACTGTCCACAGGTAACCTCTACCTCACCTGAACCTACACTAATTGATTACCCAAAACAGGAAATATTTGAAGAAAAAAAACACGAAATGAAGGTGACAATAAACAAAGCGTTAAACCTAGCATAACTTAACCTATTGGATGTCACGGAGGAATTTAATATATATATGAGCGAATTAGATCCTGCCACCAGCCTCAGGACCGACACACTAATTATAATTTGACAATCAAAACATTTCATCTGCACACACACACATATTACTTTATGTAGGAGCAATTTGGTGAGCTTTTATTACTGAGGTTGTAACGAAGTATTTCTCATAGCACGTGTACTAAGCTTCTCTCTTTGTCCGTCTGTCTGCCTGTCTTTCTGTCTGTCAAGTTTTACACTAGCTGCTGCCCCTGTACTTTGGACACGAGAGAGAGAGAGAGAGAGAGAGAGAGAGAGAGAGAGAGTTGTAGATAATCCTTACTGCAATGGTGGATTTATTAGGCTGTGTTCATTTAGGCTGAAATTACTGGAAGATAAGAAGGATTTTCACACATTTACCCATACCTGTATAGCATGTTTTAAGAGCAGGGAGAGAGAGAAGGGTGGATAGATGGGGGTGGAAATAGAGAGAGTTTTTGAAGGAATATTATAGGTGCAGTGTCTTTACAATTTTGTGTTAGACATTATGACACAGCGGACGAAGGTTTTTGACAACGTTACCGAGACAACAAGAGTCGCAGTGTTCATTTTGTAATTCATCGGACCCATCCATAGATACTTCTTAGTTGTGTGTACATGAAGCTCGTCACTAACAGACATACAACATCTTAACGAAATTCTCAGACACAGGAAACCTTCAAAGTTAATTCTGTAAAAATTTAAGAATTTTTATAGACATGCCAGTACAGTCGCGGACAAAAGTTCCTGGAACTGATCTAAAGTAATATAGAGATTGAATCTGTGAACTTTTGAGTCAGAAGCTTCATAAACAAGCTGTTTTTATGCACTTTTATTTCATCAGTATCAGTTCCTGGTATAGTCTCAATATATTCGTTCGTACCCTGATCCAATCTTTCCCTGAAACTTCCCGTGATATCTTACACTCTGCATCCCAACTATCTTTCACTGTTCAAAAGCTCTCTCTCTCTCTCCGAATATTTTCACTTCACTTTTTTGTCGGTCCATTCAGTTTTCCTCCTTTATCTTCGTCTCTTCCTCTCACATCTTTATCACCCCATCAACCACTTCCTTCATTTGTCTTATCTGCTCGGTTTTTCTTTCATTTCTCCCCTACACTTATCTTCTCAATCTTTATCCTCCTGTTTTTGTTATCCTTCTTCTTCTTTCCTGATATTTGCTTCCACGTAGTCAGCCAGTGTTCCGCTTGGGGGTGCTGGTGGTAGAGTGGTACTGCTCTTGCCTTCGCAAGCGAGATGTCACGGGTTCGATTCCCGGGCCGATGGAAGTTGTTTGGACACACTTCCTAGCCCCCATCAGTCCCTGTTCACCTAGCAGTAAAGTAGGTACCTGTTTAAGTCGAAAGTTGCGAATTCGTATTCAGGGACAAGTTGTTGGAGCTTCCAATAACTTGATGACACAAACCATTGACTCTTCAGGCTTCTATGCCCTTAACATGAGACATAAAGGCAAGCGTGAACTTACCAGGCTTCCCTGTTGGGCACTGTAAACACTTCTGCGCTTCACCTTACACAAGGATGTAGGAGAGTGCCCAATAAATAAAGGAAAAAAAAGTGTTCCGCCTTGATTACAAGTATGCTATGATGAGACCTGAGGCCGCCCTGAGTGGCACATCTTACTGAGTGTATCATCTTCAGACTAATAGTTTAGGGATACACTGTTGTAAAATGTTATCTTTGCTTATATCAACATTCCAAGTTTCACTGAAATCCTTTTATGTAGAAAATCTTGTTAACAGCAGCTACGTAACACAACCAACATCAAGTGTTTCGCTCTTTAACAAGCACTATATCAAAAATGGGTCTCACCTTTAGTTTCCAGCCAAATGCCTCAGTGTGGTCAAATATGCCGCAGAAACGAGAATCACTGTTATCAAATACCTCACCAAGTTACCCCGCCACGCCTGACCTCCATTCACTCAGTGCAGACGAGTGAACGTGGCCCAGTCTTTAATCACAACTTTTATTGTTTCTATGATCGTTCCGTCATATTTTATAATAATTCTAAATTTTTGTTTATAGAAATATCTGAATTATTAAAAATATTACAAGAGTTAACAAGCAGTAAACTTTTGCAAAATTTCATAACAAAAATATCTAGCAACACCTCTCAGACTCAATTTAACGGTCGTTCAGGCATTATTGGAACTTTATTTGAATTCGACGACTGAAGTTTTCTTAGCGTTATGCCTAAAGTAGGAAAATATTATGAACATAAAAACTTTATCATATAATTTCAAGCAAATGTTCTGAAACAAAATTTAATTAACCTAACTAATGATCCCAAGGGATATTTATTTGTTAGAGTGCTTGGTTGTTTCTTACAGTTTGTGGTATATTTTAACAGCGTCCACTTTATCAATAACTAAGGTCGATTTTCTCTTTTCTTGGAAATTTAATTGAGTTATTTATTGAGTTGTGGATATTATGTAAAACCGCATAACATGATATATCACTGGGGTTTGGATTTTCAGTATTTTAAAATGTACGTTTCCAAACGCAAGTGCATATCAGGCTGACCAACATTTAAGACACCAAACAGGCCTACCAACATTAGACATCATAATCTCACTAATTTTGTTTATACGAAATTTCAAAATTAATTTGATCTGAAAATATATACCTAGATGTAATCATTATTTTCCACATTATAAAACTATATTATAAAATCAGGACGCTCTCGTGTTGAGAAGGGTGAGGGTCAACACCTCCGATTTGTTCCAATGTATTATTTTTTTACAATCGTCGTTCTATGGGACTCATACTTAAGTGGTCTGAGCTAACTTCATCGATCTTTATAGCAATGGTTTTCTGATCGCGAAAGTCTGTAGGTTAGATATTGCCGAAAAACAATCGACTGTGACATTTGATTACGCACATAAATAGACGAATCGCAAATTTCTAAGCTGGCGTTATAACTCGTCTTTAAGTCCTTGTTATACCTGATCCCAGTCATAATGAAGCACAGGAAAATAGGAAACGCAAATATTTAAGTACAACAGTGTAGTCCTGTGAGCGAGGCACCAGGGGTAACTTGCAACACAGAGTACAAGAGTTAGTTGTAAACGTGGCGTCACAAATAAGGCGAGGCTTGTGGAAGGAGGGTTGTAGTGGACTTCTCCCCTACAACTGTGTATCCGCATTCCAATGTCACCGTATCCTAGCAACCGAACCAAAAGACCGGCGACTTTCTCGGGTTTTCCCAACATGACTCATAGAGGACTCGCGGCTGCTGGGTATATAAGCTCTGTCTCCCAGCTACACAAGGACCTGGGCGGGCTCACTAACTCAAAAAAAAAAAAAAAAAAAATAATAATATTAATAATAATAATGTGATTACCCTCCCAGTTATATCAGCCAGGAAGAAGTAATTGAATCACCTCCTGCCTCAACATACACATTTCTACATAAAACATTACTAGAGGAATAAAGATGAGAGTGACCAACCAGCTCCACTAAGAACCTGGCAGGCCTCTCCATACAGTGTACCTTTAGACTAACACAACTAACACTTAACTAACACCTCAAAAAAAAAAAAGAATGTGACTACCCTCCCAGTTACACAAGGACCTGGGCGGGCTCACTAACTCCAACAATAACAAATAATAATAATAAGCAGCATTATATAAATAAACCAATATTAATACAAAGGTCTGACGACCCAAGGGAGCAGAACAAAGACAAAACACCAATAAGAAAGATGAAGCGATCTGGTTGAGCCCAGATTCTTTCTACTCCTACTGTATTTCAGTTTCACCACTTTTCCTTCAACTCCTAATAATCTTCTTTCACCTCTTAACTAAAGACTTCGTATCGTATCGTATCGAGATTCGATCGAGAACTGAACCTTGGCGAGGTAGGTTCTCTCTGCTCCCGAGGTACCACGCGCAAGGAACTCAACCTCCTTGTCCTGAGGAAGTTTTTTGACTCCTCGGGAATCACGGGGGTGACAGGGGTCGTTCGCAGTGACAGCGGTCACCTTATCACAAATCAATGGAATCCAGATCCAAGTTGAAGCCTGCCTACAGGACAACTTGGTTTTGGGAGTCATCTCCCACACAGAAATCGAACATCTGGAAAAAGAAGAACTGGCCGAGCTGATCGGAGACCAGCTCTCAATAGTTCGGAAGCTGACCAGCACAGCTGCCCTGGTTGGCTTCCCAAAGGAATTTCCTAGCTCCGTTTTGCTGGGATGGGAGAAGATCCCAGTAAAACCGTACCAGCGAAGACCTACTCGTTGCTACAAATGCCAGAAGTACGGCCATCTGGCGCGGAAGTGTCGTGCTCGGGAGGTGTGTTCAAGCTGCGGGACACCCGGGCACCAGGACGCTAACTGCTTGGCGGCCGCCAAGAAGTGCGCAGCTTGTGGTGGCCCTCACTCCTCCTCCGGCCGGGAGTGTCCCAAGTGGAGGGAGGAGTGCAGGGTGGCCAAGCTGCAGACTAAGGAAAGACTGAGCTACAAGGAGGCCCTCCTTGTAGTGAAAAATCAAGAAAAGAACAAGCAAGACAAGAACAAGCAAGACAAGAACAAGATCACGAAAATTAAACCCGATTACATTACACTATCTTTAACATCGTTTATTGACGTGTATGAGAATATCCCAGAAGAAGAGGCCAGTAATCCCCTAACACCATTCCATTGAGATTCATTCTAGCCTCTCTTCCTGAACAAGCAACACCTCCTCCGCCGCTGCCTGGCGGCCCTCGCCTCTCCTCCGCCTGCCTGGCGGTCCTCGCTCCCGCCAGCGAGCATGGCGACCCACCAGCTGTCCTTCTCTGGGCTTCCTCACCAACCAACTCTCATTCTGGTCTCTCTTCTTGAACAAGCAACACCTCCTCCAGCAAGCTCCACGCTGTCAGCATTCATTCAACCAGGAGGCCAGCAACAGGCAACATCTTCTCTAACGAAGCTCCTGCACATCTACCTCCTTCAACACGCTACTCACTGAACGTCTCTACTGAGCAGCTCCTCACCACACGGCACCTCCAGCACCAGACTGTCTATCATATAACTTATATTATACAAGAAAACCACCTTAGAGTTTCCATCCATCCTGAGTGCTAGACAACATTATACCACGAACTCCTACAGGGTCAATCAGCCGAGTAATACCAATGCAATATTTATTTTTTTAATAAGTACTCCAATTTTGGTTGCATACACACACGAAGGAAGGTTTATATGTTTTCCATCAAATAAACCATAACATTACATAAACAGGATAAAAGTAATAAATCATTTAGTAATATCAACATAGAGTAATCTCACAGAGGAAGATTAATCACAAACAAAATATTCGAACATTCATGAATGTAACCTAACCTTTTCATGTAACGCTTGGGGTTACGTTTTCACGATTACTTAAGGGCTTGTGTAATTATAGGAAAAGTGTCGATAATGAATTATTACCACTAACGTAATTTACAGGTGTTTTAAGCGGGGCAATAATTCTAACGCCTCCCATTGAATTGTTACAGGCCTAGTAGAGCAGCTGACCCATCTCAGTATTAATTTCTAACTTTACTTTTTAGTTGTATAGTTTTATTTTAATATTTATTTTGTTTTAACATTCATCCCTGACTAGGAAGGCACCATTAGTCACCTGTGTTCAGTGTTCAGCACATCGTTTCGTCTGAAGTGAAAAAGAACGATGACTAATTCTAATTTTTCCTCTTTTCCCATTATTCTAATTTTTCCTCTTTTCCCATTATTCTAATTTTTCCTCTTTTCCCATTATTGCGTCTCCTTTCTCGTGTCTTTTCCTATATTTTTACCATTTGGATATCCTGTACAGTGTACACAGAAGGCAGCCAACCAGCAAAAAAAAAAAACCCACAATGTTACACATGAAACGTCTCTCTCCCTCAGTCTACTGAACTTAAGAGTATATAACTAATTGCGTTCTTCCTGAAAAAATTATGTCTGCATCCTAATGATAATAATAATATCAGAATCATATTCATCGTTGTATTTAATTATGACGTCACCAAAGAAAGATTAATTTGATGCTGGCTTATCTGTTGTAACAAGACGGTCTAATTCCTGTATACAAGAACTCAACAATTAATGTACAACTGATGTAATTAGTCAAAATACTTCATACCATAACATACCAAAAAAACAGCTGTACACTTTTGTAACCTTTCATACAGCTGTAAAATGTGTGAAAATTGAAATTGAATTATACCGTACAACAAACTGCACAACAGCTATACTCTCCCTGTAATAGGTTATACAACATACAGACAATAGGTAGCCAATCTATATAGTACTGTACTTTCTACACATACCTCGCAACAGGTCAACCAACAACAAACTTCGGTGTCGGGATTCTTGTCATTGTTTCCCTTTTTGCCACGGTGTAAAAGACAAAACAATTGATGAACGTGGGGGAAACATGGCCCATTCGTTTCCTTTTTTCAGTTTGTCTTTTTACTCTTCTCTCACCGCTGGGATTCTCGTCCCTACATATCTCTTAATTATTGTGGATGATAAGCGTATTGCAAACCTAGAA
>NW_024726539.1:0-8981 GCF_018991925.1 Homarus americanus
CGGGAGATTACACCCAGCTTCGTTGTCCCATTACGAAGGCAAACATTTTAAAAGCGAATGCTGTTGATGTTCGGGGATTCCGCGAGTTGAAAGGGCATGCTCATCTCGGCGAAGGTGATCTTATGTCATTTCATGGATTTCAGTGTCTCTATCTTTGGTGACCCCCACGATCCCACATTAGCCTTGAAAACTTCCTGGAGAACCAGGGAGGTTTATTTCTTGGGGCAGGTCGGCGTATGTCCGACGTATCCGCGCCACGTTAACAAACCGGGATCCGCTCGCAGAGAGAGAGTAATCTGGCTCGCCTACGCCGTTTGCGGCAGGTGGCGTGCTGCGGACGCAGCGGTAGTATCGTTCATCCAAGGCCGTCCCTCCCTCTTGGAGGTGGGGCGTAGCTTGCGGATGACGCATGCGGCACTCGTGGCCAATGAGGTGGCCACTGAGGTGGAGAATGTCTGTATATAAGCCCGCCCGCCTGCCAGGCCGCCCGTATTTACTATTTCGTCGTCGAGATGGCCCGTACTAAACAGACTGCCCGCAAGTCCACTGGAGGCAAGGCTCCACGGAAGCAGCTTGCCACCCAGGCAGCTCGCAAGTCCGCCCCAGCCACCGGTGGTGTCAAGAAGCCCCATCGTTACAGGCCCGGAACCGTCGCCCTTCGTGAGATCCGTCGTTACCAGAAGAGCACAGAGCTACTCATCAGGAAGCTGCCCTTCCAGCGCCTGGTGCGTGAGATCGCCCAGGATTTCAAGACTGACCTGCGCTTCCAGTCGTCTGCCGTCATGGCTCTGCAGGAAGCCTCTGAGGCTTACCTGGTGGGTCTTTTCGAGGACACCAACCTGTGTGCCATTCACGCCAAGCGCGTTACCATCATGCCCAAGGACATCCAGCTGGCCCGGCGCATCCGCGGAGAGCGTGCTTAAGTCCTCTTCCTTGGGGAAAAAGAAAAAGCACAACAAAACCTACCAGACATCTATAACTCGGCCCTTCTCAGGGCCAAAGAACTGTTCTGAAGATAATTTTCCTGACAATCGAAATGGTTGGTGGTAGGAGAGCGTTAATTTCGGTTACCCAAATCGCCTAACGGTAAGTTGGTAACATTCGTGCAGGCACGAATGTATAGTAGGTCATCAATTCGGGAGGTGGGTGGGTGCAACAAACAAGAGCTAGTAACAAATAAATATATAAAGAATAAGTAAGTAAATAAATAAATAAAATAAAAGAAAATACAATAAAATACAATAAAATAAAATAAATTATTTACATGAAATAGGCGTGCTGCAAACATGAAATGAAGCCCAAACACACTCCATGTATGTCACTTTGCAGTGGGTGTAAAAGTACTCCACGCAGAATTTATTTATTTATTTATTATGTTTCGATTTAGTCCGGTTTCTACGCCAATAGAGAATGCAGATTATTATAATTTTTTTTTTTTTTTATTTCCCTCTCAATATATCACTGTCGGTAACTGTCTCTTTAACATGTAACTGTGGCTCCGATGGAGCCGATTAAGTTGTAGTAGTGGGATGGCGTGTTTGTTGTGCACAAGTAACCTCTTACTTGGAAGAGGTGTACTTGGTGACAGCCTTGGTGCCCTCAGACACGGCATGCTTGGCCAGTTCACCGGGCAGCAAGAGTCGGACAGCTGTCTGGATTTCCCGACTTGTAATGGTGGAGCGTTTGTTGTAGTGCGCCAGGCGGGAAGCCTCAGCAGCGATGCGCTCGAAGATGTCGTTCACGAAAGAGTTCATGATGGACATAGCTTTGGAGGAGACTCCTGTGTCGGGGTGCACTTGCTTCAGTACCTTGTAGATGTAGATGCTGTAGCTTTCCTTCCTCCTGCGCTTCTTCTTCTTGTCACCCTTGGCAATGGCCTTCTGGGCCTTTCCAGCCTTCTTGGCAGCCTTTCCGGAAGTTTTGGGAGGCATGGCGGCACAGTTACTCGTGGCGCGGAGCGGGAGAATTGAAAACTGGCCCGACTAACTTTTCCTTATATACCGAGCGGGCCGCTCAGGATCAGACTGGCTGCAGCTACGGCTCTCTTACATTGGTTGGGTCCGCGAGACGGCCACCTGGCCTGATCCTGAGCTTGGTATAAAAGACCAAGGTCTGGCGCAAAATCAGAGGCTGATTGGACACGTCACGAAGCAGCAGCAGCCACGTCAGACGCGGGCGGAGGCAAAGGGCAAGCCAAAGTCCTGTTCTAGCAGGGCTGACTCAGTTCCCGCAGAACGCATCATTGTCTCTTGCGGCAACTATGCTGAGCGCGTTGCAGGTGCCCGGTGTACTCAAAGCTGCGTGATACCCGCAGAAGTGCTCGAGCTGGCCGCCTTTACAACAAGAAGACCTGCATTATCCCACGTCATCTCTGGCTTGCTATTCTGCAATGATGAGGAGCTGAACAAGCCCTGTCTGAGTTTACCATTGCCTAAGGGGTGTCCTTCAATATCCAAGCTGTGGCCTCCCCAAGAAGACAGAGAAGAAATAAGAACCCAAGGTTCGTCTACACAAGACAATCTATTCAAACAGCTCTTCGGAGCCATAGGATATCAGACGAAGAGAAAGAAATATACGACATCACTGTTTTGGTGATACCATTTTACGCCAAATTAGCACAGTATTGTGGAAATAGAGGAAATTGATTTTGAAATGGTGAGATGGGTGGCGGTCAGGGGCCTGGGTGGGACGAAACGGGACGAAGGCGGTAATAGCTTAGCAGCAGCAAGGAGGCGACCTTATTTTAAACAGTTCACACACAAAGAAATACACTGATTCATTGGTTGTAGCACATTTACCAGTGGCCATTAACTTGGATAAGAGCAAGAATGTAATGTCCTCACGAAGTTAATGACATAGTTCAAGATACAAGTGAGGTGGCCCAAGCTCGACACAGTGTCATATCCACAATATAGTTTTGAAAGGTACCGTTTATATGCTGAGTGTTCCGGCATGGGTACAGCGGCTAACCACAGCCAGATGTGTCTGCATTCTAAACTCTGAATTTCTGGCCACGATTACAGGCAGGCAGGAGGCAAGTGCGTTGTTTGGACACCTTCCTAGCCTCCTCGTCCCTTGTTCACCCATCACCTACTGTGCAAGTAGGTACCTGCTAAATCAAAGGTTACACCCGTATCTTGTGCTGTTGGATTTAACTTGAATGACACAATCTGAGGAGGGTGACCGGAGGATCATAGACACTATCTCCCATCACAACCTTTCCAATCTCCTGCTCCTATGTCTCCCCAAATTGAACCATATTGCAAAGGTAATACAGAGACAACAAGACATTTCCCATTGTCTTATTATATATTAATAACAGAACGCTGCTGCCATCCCGAGGCTTTATAATTGTCTCACTCGTTCATTCCTCCACACCCTTCTTCTCCATCAATACTTTATTAACGGTATGTTTTGCACTGTTGCAGACATTTTATTAGCATGAACTGTGTGCCATATTTTATATCTAATCATCACTACACAGAACACCACAATCTAAGGTGCCATGATACTAGTGAAGACCAAAAACTGCTATAAACCCTCAAAGCATATTTTATTGCCTAATCATCACTACACAGAACACCATCATAAAGCATGGATATCATTAGACTACAACCACATAAACCCCTAATAATATATTACACTAGTGATCAATTCGTAAGTACTAACATTATACGAAATAATACTATAAAACATAATAACAACAATATACTAATAGTGTATATTAGTTGAATGCACAATCTGATGAGAAGTCAAAAAAATAGCAACAACCTAGAAAGAGTGTAGATATTTTTGCAAACTATTATCACTAGACGGTCTAAGATAATCATGTATGAAAAAAGGTGTCAATTCAAACTTTTATGAAATCTCACCCAGCTGAGCGGTACGCCTAACGGGAAACAAAACGTGGCACATAACACGCCCGCCAGCCTACCGGTGAATAGGAACTGGCACCCATGGAGATAAAACAACATCACGCCAATGTGCTCCCTCCCATCTGAGGAACTACGGCAACTTAGTATTATATTAGCATGTACACACACACACACACACACACACACACACACACACACACACACACACACACACACACACACACACACACATGCACCATTTTATAACACACACTAACAAAAATAGTGTATAGCCTAATATACTGCATTCATACAGTTAGGTTGCAGGAGGACCTAAAAGCACAGTAGTATACACACGCCACACACACACACACACACACACACACATACATATAGACAACAAACTAAATTAGAACCACACGTCAGAAGCACAACCTCCTGCTCTGTCTCCACCTCCATGACTCAAGTCCTCGGTGAACTGCACACCTCCACTGGTCTCAAAACGCTACACAACGCAACACCTCGAAAAAGAGGCCATGCAAGATTATTCTGCCCTTCCCATCTACATATATCAAGGCTCAACACACTGGACCTTTAGACTCTACTGACCATCACCACGACCTCATCTTAAAATTCTGTAAGAAGTCACAATTATCCCCGACACTGGCCTTCTACGATTACCTGAGATCCTTTAGTCCGGAGAATTGCTCGACACCACAACCGCATCCAGCCCAGCCCATACGCACGAACTGATCGCCAGGTCAGCCCAGTCCCAAACCACATTGCAAAATTATCGATAACTTGTAATAAATCAGTGTACTCACCCCAGTAAACACTACTTTGCACTGTCACTACTATGTTGAAATGAACTGCAGTTTCGTTTTTCTCAGCTAGTTATTATATGTCTTATTTGTGTCACCTATGTTACTTGTATATTATTTGCACCAACCTATCTCAAAATATGTAACTGTATATTTTTAGCCCTGGCCAAGCTCTTTTCAATAAACCCGTTAATTATTATTATTATTATTATTATTATTATTTATATGTTGGCCTATACTAACTAATTCTTCGAACCCTCCCCAGCGGACTATCAACAAGTTCTGCTATGGCACTATCTCATTTGGCCATGAATGAACCAGTGATGAATAGTGTGGTTGAAAAAGTTTAACCCAGTGAAAAACAACTCGGCAGTTGAGTCTTCAACTTCCGTTGAAGGCTAACTATCCACAGTGATATCCTAGTACCCAGTTATATCGAGACTCCACGATAGAGGCCTGGGATCATTAATTCCCCACCCAATTTGAACGAGTGATGTCACAATGACCACGTGGTGTCCCCATGATGCTACGACAACACGAGGAATAAGTTTTGCCAGCATCATCATGAATTTCATAACACTATCTGTGAGGTAACGTTACATCATCAGTCTTCATAACGCCATCTGTGAGGATATTACACTGATGTGTCTGGTGTTCAACATCTCACTCACATGATTCACGCAAAACATTAATTCAGCATGTTCACCAGTGCTCTTCATTTCTCAATGAGGGCTTTGTTAACCACCAATTTATGATGTACTGTCATTTGTATTCAATGTATTGAAAAGCCCTTTTGGGAAGGAGAGATAGTAATGCCAATATTGTCTGCCACATTATTTATTTCATATATAAGTAACAGGCTGGTTTTTAAACACTAACTTAACGTGCTGTTTACATATTAAGAAATACCAGTTTACACAGCACAACACTAAAGGAATATGAAGTATCATTGGAATTGCAAATTGTTACTACTATACTTACATACATATAGAGAGTCTTTACAGAAATGGATAGTAGACACGAGAAGATTAGTCAACAAGAGGAGAAGAAGAAGAAAACCAACTTGCCACAATAGTTAGTCATCAAGACATTTCAAACAAGAAACAACACACACAATCAAGCGACTAAACACTGAGAAAATTCATAAGGAACCTAATTACGCACCGGATGCTTGACCTGTGGACTTATCCTGCTTGATTCATGAGTTGTTGTTAAAGTCCTCACGAAGGCCATGTTTAGCCACTGCACTATTCTATCCTCCTGCACCACTAACTTCTCTCAAGGCTTGTAGCATGTTATAGTATGTGTATGTATGGTATAAGGAAAAGGTATGTATGTATGTATGTATGAATGAATGATAACTGCAATTTAAAATATTAAACTCAATATCTACTGGGCTAACAGGCAAAAAATATGTTATGTTTCGTTAGGATAGATTTAAACTACATTGCTATATTTCGTGAGGTTCATGATTTACTACAGGTTATTAGGTGAGGTACCTGGAGGTTAGGTGAATGTTGACTGACTGACTGACAATTATTAGAAGTGAACGTTCAACACGTTCACACACAACTTATACCATACCAGGCGTCCAGAATTAGAGAGGATCGTGATTGGATATATTTCAATGATTTACCCAGTGTCTAACCAACTTTTGAAGGATTTAAATGTGACCTGAAAATTAGGGTCCGTATATTTGTTTGTCGGCAGGTGGTGGTGCGCCCGCTCATCAGGTTGATTGTTCACCAAAACCATAGCGGTGCGGTTCTGCCACTGTGGCGTACCACATCCATGGCGGTGACGGTTTTGCGTGTTCGGTGACGGCACATACGGATGACGTCAGAACACCTGCGACGCCGCGTCCCCAGATAAGGCTGATATACGTTTCACCTCCACGCCGAGCCAGACGACGAATGCGGGCTTGGTGATACCCTGATGTCACGAAGCACCCACGCATGACGCTTGCGCCACCCTTCCAAGTCCCTCCTCCTTTGCCCTCGCCGTCCATCATAGTCCAAGGGTCTACACAGGTGGTCCGGTGGCTACGCCCACGTCAGTGGGGAGAAAGGCGCTGTGGACGCAGCGGTAGTATCGTTCATCCAAGGCCGTCCCTCCCTCTTGGAGGTGGGGCGTAGCTTGCGGATGACGCATGCGGCACTCGTGGCCAATGAGGTGGCCACTGAGGTGGAGAATGTCTGTATATAAGCCCGCCCGCCTGCCGGGCCGCCCGTATTGACTATTTCGTCGTCGAGATGGCCCGTACTAAACAGACTGCCCGCAAGTCCACTGGAGGCAAGGCTCCACGGAAGCAGCTTGCCACCAAGGCAGCTCGCAAGTCCGCCCCAGCCACCGGTGGTGTCAAGAAGCCCCATCGTTACAGGCCCGGAACCGTCGCCCTTCGTGAGATCCGTCGTTACCAGAAGAGCACAGAGCTACTCATCAGGAAGCTGCCCTTCCAGCGCCTGGTGCGTGAGATCGCCCAGGATTTCAAGACTGACCTGCGCTTCCAGTCGTCTGCCGTCATGGCTCTGCAGGAAGCCTCTGAGGCTTACCTGGTGGGTCTTTTCGAGGACACCAACCTGTGTGCCATTCACGCCAAGCGCGCTACCATCATGCCCAAGGACATCCAGCTGGCCCGGCGCATCCGCGGAGAGCGTGCTTAAGTCCTCTTCCTTGGGGAAAAACAAAAAGCACAACAAAACCTACCAGACATCTATAACTCGGCCCTTCTCAGGGCCAAAGAACTGTTCTGAAGATAATTTTCATGACAATCGAAATGGTTGGTGGTCGGAGAGCGTTAATTTCGGTTACCCAAATCGCCTAACGGTAAGTTGGTAACATTCGTGGAGGTACGATTGTATAGTAGGTCATCAATTCGGGAGGTGGGTGGGTGCAACAAACAAGAGCTAGTAACAAATAAATATATAAAGAATAAGTAAGTAAAGAAATAAATAAAATAAAAGAACATACAATAAAATAAAATAAAATTTTTTTTTACATGAAATAGGCATGCTGCAAACAAGAAATGAAGCCAAAACACACTCCATGTATGTCACTTTGCAGTGGGTGTAAAAGTACTCCACGCAGAATTTATTTATTTATTTATAATGTTTCGATTTAGTCCTGTTTCTACGCCAATAGAGAATGCAGATTATTATAATTTTTTTTTATTTATTTCCCTCTCAATATATCACTGTCGGTAACTGTCTCTTTAACAAACTGTATTCAATGAGCTGAAAGCTGAGTAGGGATGGCGGTTGTTAGCACAATTACCTCACTGAGGCACTTTATGACAGCCTTGCAGCCCCAGACCTGCATGCTTGGCCAGTTCACCGGGCAACAAGAGTCGACAGCTGTCTCACCTGACTTGAATGGCGGAGATGCTCGTTGAAGTGCGCTGCAAGGAAGCCCTCGCACATATTGAAGATGTCTCACGAAAGAGTTCATATGACATAGCTTGAGAGACCTCAAGCCGGGTGCACTTGCTTCATCACCAGATGCAGATGCCAGCCCTTCCCCCAGCGTCACCCAATGGCCTTCCATCTTCCAGCCTCAAGGCACCTTTCCGGCAAGTATTAGTCATGGCGCACAACTGGAGCGGATAAGAATTGAAAACTCGCCCTACTAACTTTTCTATATACCGAAAGGGCCGCTCAGGATCAGATCCAGCCGCCACGCTCTCTCACATTGTTTGTTCAACGAGACGCCACCTGGTCTGATCCCGAGCTTAATATAAAAGACCAAGGTCGGGCAGAAATTAACCCTACCACGAAAAAGCAGCAGCAACATGTCAGACGCGCAAGGAGGCAAAGTGAAGGCAAGCAAAGTCCCCGTTTACCAGGCCGACTCCAGTTCCCCGTGTAGATCCACCGTCTCTTGCGTAAAAGGCAACCATAAAGTGAGCGCACAGGTGCCCGTAACTTGCAGCCGTCAAGTGACACTGGCAGCAGAGTGCTCGAGCTGGCCGGCACGCAGCCCTCATAAACAAGAAGACCCACATTATCCCACGTCCATTCAGCCTACATTCGCAATGACGAATCTGAACAACCCCCACACCACCAACCTTCCAACATCCAACAAAGCCCCCAAGAAGACAGAGAAGAAATAAGAACCCAAGGTCACTCACACAATACAACCTATTCAAAAATCATCCTTCGGAGCCACAGATATCACACCTAAAGAGAGAAAATATACGACATCAACGTTTTGCAGATAACACCATTTATACTGTAATTAGCAAGCATTGTAAAATGACGAAATTGATTTCAATTTTGTAGATGTGAACGTTACTCGGGGGCCTGGGGTG
>NW_024726540.1:0-5603 GCF_018991925.1 Homarus americanus
CACAATGGGGTTCTGAGTTAACACACGGGAAAATGGTACCTGTTGTTTTGCATTTTCCTGTGATTTTATATATATATATATATATATATATATATATATATATATATATATATATATATATATATATATATATATATATTAGGGTGGTCCAAAATATCACATATTTGTATACGTTTTCTCCACAAGGTTTATTTTTGTCCATTAGGTACAAAATGCATCCCAGAAAAAAATTGGATCATTTAAAGCATATTTAGAGGTCAATCCAATGTCCTCTTTTTTTCCATTTAGTACGTAATAAGGATTTTTCGGGGCTAGATAAACACATTATAAACACATTGTCTTTATTCAGCAAAATACAATTATAAGTTTTACAAATTACAAACTAAATAACTCTAGAACACCAATACACATTCTTTATTTGTATCCCTTCATCATAGCAGCTTTGCTTGCCGTTGGTAACTTCTTGCGATGAGCTGCAACAACCTGTAAAAGGTACTGCTTTTGGTCCTCATTTTGCGTTATAGACTCATTATAACGCTCTATGAGAGCAATTGCCCTCTCTGCGCTGTCATTCACCACCTTCATATTTATCGCACGATCTCTCATTGTGATAAACACTTCATCGTCTTTCCATGTTTTGGGATCCTTACTCAAGAACAGTTGTGCTCTTTCTTTGCCATCTAGTGTAAGAACATCAAAAATATCTAATGTACGCTCAGTAACAAATGAGGCCACATTACTGATAGGAGTTTCATCAGATAGGACAATACGCCTTGAAAAGTCCTGTTTCTTTGGGCACTGGAAGTTTTGTACCATATTCTTCTTGGTTTCAGTATCGATCCTGTCATCAAATAAGCTTAGACCGATAAGATGTTCTGATAGATACCAGAGATGTCGGCTAATTGCTGCTTGTGCTGCGTGTGCAACTTTCTCATGAGGATATTCCTTTAAAACCTTCATTAGCTGCAAATCATTGAATGGAGCTCGAACAGCCATTGGTGCTTCATGCCAGAATCTCACATACATTATGCTCACAAACAAAGCCAGTTGTGTGATATTGTTTTCTTCCCGTGTTGATAATGTGAATTGATGTTTGAACAGATAGATTTTGAGAGCTGCCAAAGTGGCTCAGACCTGCGCACTCACTGGAACCAGATCAGTGTTGCCAACATCCTTACAAAATCTGTAACTAAGTCTAATTGTTTCTCACAGGTAATAATTGCCTGCCATTCATATGCCATGACACAAGATGGAAACCTGCATAATATACTATTTAGATTGATAATGAAATAATTGTAGAACTGATGAGATATAAATGAAATAAGTAACTTCATCTGATTAATGGTAACCCTTGTCTGTGTTTCCTGTTTCAACCTGTCATTGTCAGTCCCTATGACTCAATACTTGACTCTTTGCCCTTTCCAAATAGGCAACTAGGCTATATACATTGAAATATACCCAATATAATGTGTTGTGTATATTAAGACTGTATCATGCGGACAAGAAAATTCAGTCCTACACTACAAGTATAATATGCAAAATGGATTGACCTCTAAATGTTAATGAATATGGATAAAATTTTACAGACCTTATCTATGAACCAAATGGACAATTTTAAGGCTTGTGGAGGCAATATATTACTACTTATATTTTTTACCATATAGTTTTGGACCAATAGTGTCAGTCTACACAATAGTGTCAGTCTACCAATAGTGTCAGTCTACCAATAGTGTCAGTCTACCAATAGTATCAGTCTACCAATAGTGTCAGTCTACCAATAGTGTCAGTCTACCAATAGTGTCAGTCTACCAATAGTATCAGTCTATCAATAGTGTCAGTCTACCAATAGTATCAGTCTATCAATAGTGTCAGTCTACCAATAGTATCAGTCTACCAATAGTGTCAGTCTACCAATAGTGTCAGTCTACCAATAGTGTCAGTCTACCAATAGTGTCAGTCTTACCAATAGTGTCAGTCTACCAATAGTGTCAGTCTATCAATAGTATCAGTCTACCAATAGTGTCATCAACCATTACCACCCACCAATAGTGTCATCCAACAACAGTGTCAGCACCAAATTTCACAAGTCCACCATTAAAGTCATCAACTCACAACAGTGTCAGCCCACCAACAGGCCAGTCACCAATAGCGCCACCAAACCACAACACAGTGTCATCTCACCAATAAAGTCACTCCACCAATAGTGCCAGGCCCAACAATAGTGTCACTCTACCAATGCGCCAGCCTAACAATAATGCCAGTCCACCAAAGCGTCAGCCCACCAATAAAGTCAGCCTACCAACAGTGTCACTCACCAATAGTAAATAGCCCACCACAGTGTCAGTCACCAACAGTGTCAGTCCACCAACAGTGTCAGTCTACCAAAAAAATAGTCTACCAATAGTACCAGTTCCCACCAACAGTGTCACTCCACCAATATGCCAGTCACCCAATGTGCAGTCCACCAATATGTCAGTCTACCAATTATGTCAGTCTACCAATAGTAACCGCCCAACAACAGCCATTCACCAATAGTACAACACCATTAGTGTCAACTACCAACAGTGTCAATCCACCAATACAGTCACACACCAATAGTGTCAGCCCACCATTATGCTCACCCTCCCAACAGTGTTTGCCCACCAATAGTCCCCACCACAGTCAGTCTACCAATAGTGCAGCCTACCAATATGCTTCAGTCCACCATTAGTGTCAGTCTACCAATAGTGTCAGTCAACAACAGTGTCATTCACCAACAGTGTCAGCCCACCAATAGTGTCAGTCTACCAAAAGTGCCACCACATCGTCAGCCCGCTCAATAGACCGCCTACCAATAGGTCATCACCAACAGTGTCAGCTCCTACCACAGTACTGGGCCCACCAATAGTGTCACCCACCAATATGTCAGCTCACCAACAGTGTCACCCCAACAAGGTCAGTCTTACTAATAGTGTCAGTCTACCAATAGTGTCAGTCTACCAATAGTGTCAGTCTACTAATAGTGTCAGTCAACCAATAGTGTCAGTCTTACCAATAGTGTCACTCTACCAATAGTGTCACTCTACCAATAGTGTCACTCTACCAATAGTGTCAGTCTACCAATAGTGTCAGTCTACCAATAGTGTCTGTCTACCAATAGTGTCAGTCTACCAATAGCGTCAGTCTACCAATAGTGTCAGTCTACCAATAGTGTCTGTCTACCAATAGTGTCAGTCTACCAATAGTGTCAGTCTACCAATAGTGTCTGTCTACCAATAGTGTCAGTCTACCAATAGTGTCAGTCTACCAATAGTGTCAGTCTACCAATAGTGTCAGTCTTACCAATAGTGTCAGTCTACCAATAGTGTCAGTCTATCAATAGTATCAGTCTACCAATAGTGTCTGTCTTACCAATAGTGTCAGTCTTACTAATAGTGTCAGTCTATCAATAGAATCAGTCTACCAATAGTGTCAGTCTACCAATAGTATCAGTCTACCAATAGTATCAGTCTACCAATAGTGTCAGTCTACCAATAGTATCACTCTACCAATAGTGTCAGTCTTACCAATAGTGTCAATCTACCAATAGTGTCAGTCTTACCAATAGTGTCAATCTACCAATAGTATCAGTCTACCAATAGTGTCAGTCTTACCAATAGTGTCAGTCTTACCAATAGTGTCAGTCTACCAATAGTACCAGTCTACCAATAGTGTCAGTCTACCAATAGTGTCAGTCTTACCAAGTGTCAGTCTACCAATAGTGTGTCTCCCAATAGTGCCAGTCTTACAAATAGTGTCAGTCTACAAATAGCATCAGTCTACAAATAGTATCAGTCTACCAATAGTGTCAGTCTACCAATAGTATCAGTCTACCATTAGTGTCAGTCTACCAATAGTGTCAGTCTACCAATAGTGTCAGTCTACCAATAGTGTCAGTCTTACCAATAGTGTCAGTCTTAGCAATAGTGTCAGTCACCAATAGTGTCACTCTCACCAATAGTGTCAGTCTTACCAATAGTGTCAGTCTACCAATAGTGTCAGCCTTACCAATAGTGTCAGTTTACCAATAGTGTTAGTCTCACCAATAGTGTCAGTCTACCAATAGTGTCAGTCTACCAATAGTGTCAGTCTACCAATAGTGTCAGTCTTACTAATAGTGTCAATCTACCAATTGTGTCAGTCTACCAATAGTATCAGTCTTGCCAATAGTGTCAGTCTTACTAATAGTGTCAGTTTACTAGTGTTAGTCTTACCAATAATGTTAGTCTTACTAATAGTGTCAGTCTACCAATAGTGTCAGTCTTACTAAAAGTGTCAGTCTACCAATAGTGTCAGTCTACCAATAGTGTCAGTCTACCAATAGTGTCCGTCTTACCAATAGTGTCAGTCTACCAATAGTGTCAGTCTACCAATAGTGTCATTCTACCAATAGTGTCAGTCTTACTAATAGTGTCAGTCTACCAGTAGTGTCAGTCTACCAATAGTGTCAGTCTACCAATAGTATCAGTCTTACCAATAGTGTCAGTCTTACTAATAGTGTCAGTTTACTAGTGTTAGTCTTTCTAATAGTGTCAGTCTACCAATAGTGTCAGTCTTACTAAAAGTGTCAGTCTACCAATAGTGTCAGTCTTACCAATAGTGTCAGTCTACAAATAGTGTCAGTCTTACCTATAGTGTCAGTCTACCAATAGTGTCAGTCTTACTAAAAGTGTCAGTCTACCAATAGTGTCAGTCTACCAATAGTGTCAGTCTTACCAATACTGTCAGTCTTACTAATAGTGTCAGCTTCATCAGTGTCATCTAATTAATAGTCTACCAATAGTGTCACTTTACCAAAATAGTCAGAATTATCAATCAATAGTTCACCAATAGTGTCAGTTCACCAATAGTGTCATCACCAATGTATCAGGTCAGCCCACCAATAGTGTCCCATAATGTCAGCCCAATATCTTATCAATATGTATCTACCAATAGTGTCAGTCTTAATATTAGCCTATCAATAAAATGGTCCACTCATATAAAAAGTCATTAGTCAGCTCACCACAGTGTCACCAATAGTGTCAGTCTACCATTAGTGCAGTCACCAATAGTGTCAGTCTCACCAATAGTGTCAGTTTACCAATAGTGTCAGTTCATTAGTAGTCAGTCTACATCAATAGTGTCATTTACTTAATAGTGCCAGCCCACAAATGTCAACTCAGTCCACCAATAGTGTCAGTCTCACCATAGTGTCAGTCTACCAATAGTGTCAGTCTACCAATAGGTGCTCAGCCAATAGTGTCAGTCATCGTTTAGTTAGTCTTACCAATAGTGTCATCAAATACTGTTCATTCATCATTAGCTCACTGTCAGTCTACCAATAGTGTCAACCAATAGTCTCGCCAACAGTGTCAGCTCATTTAATAGTGTCAGTTCAACACAGTCAGTTCATCTAACATAGTGTCAGTTCATAGACGGCATAGTCTACCAATTCATCAGTAGTAACAGCTTTACCATTAGTGTCAGCAAGTTCAGTCTACTAATAGAATTATCAATAGTGTATTGTGTCAGTTCACCAATATGTGTCAGTCTACCAAAGATGGTTCAGTCTACCAATAGTGTCAGTCTACCATTAGTGTCTGTCT
>NW_024726541.1:0-1227 GCF_018991925.1 Homarus americanus
TGTCGGAATTTTTTGGGGGTCAAACCATATTTTCAGCCGACTATGTACAGTAATAAGGTTGAACAAGAGGACAGAGCTGTCAGGATTATGTCGAGTTGGAAATTATGTTTATTGCAATGGTAATTACTTATTTATTTACATGATAATTTCCGATAAAACGGTTTTGATGGTAAAATAAAAGCAGGTACTGTAAATATAGCATGTATTACAAGAAATATTAATACTTCGACAGTGTGAGGCAGAGTATGACTGTGTGAGGTAGAGTTTGACAGTGTGAGGCAGAGTATGGCAGTGTGAAGCAGAGGGGGTGTGGGTTGGTGGGTTGGTGAGCAGAGTATGACAGTGTGAGGAGAGAGGGAGATGACTGGTGAGGTGGTTGACAGTGGAGGAGATGCAGGGAAGCGAGTGACAGTGTGAGGTGATGGGGGGGGGGAGTATGTGTGTGAGGTGAGTTGACGTGTGAGGCAGAGTATGACGTGTGGGGGGGGGGGGTTGGTGTGGGTGACAGGTGAGGCAGAGTATGGCAGTGTGAAGCAGAGTATGACAGTGTGAGGCAGAGTATGACAGTGTGAGGCAGAGTATGACAGTGTGAGGCAGAGTATGAATGTGTGAGGTGAGTATGCAGTGTGAGGAGAGTATGACAGTGTGAGGTAGAGTATGACAGTGTGAGGTGAGTATGACAGTGTGAGGTAGAGTATGACAGTGTGAGGCAGAGTATGACAGTGTGAGGTAGAGTATGACAGTGTGAGGCAGAGTATGACAGTGTGAGGTAGAGTATGACAGTGTGAGGCAGAGTATGACTGTGTGAGGTAGAGTATGACAGTGTGAGGCAGAGTATGACTGTGTGAGGTAGAGTTTGACAGTGTGAAGCAGAGTATGACAGTGTGAGGCAGAGTATGACAGTGTGAAGCAGAGTATGACAGGAGGTAGAGTATGACAGTAATAATAATAATAATAATAATAATAATAATAATAATAATAATAATAATAATAATAATAATAATAATAATAATAATAATAATAATAATAATAATAATAATAATAATAATAATAACAATAACAATAATAATAATAATAATAATAATAATAATAATAATAATAATAATAATTAACGGTATATTGAAAGAACATGGCAGCCGGAAGGCCGAAATGTACAGTTACATAATTGGGGAATGGGTCTCTTGATTTACAAATAATATACAAGTAACAAATGTGATACAAATACGA
>NW_024726542.1:0-7013 GCF_018991925.1 Homarus americanus
TTATGACCAAAATATATCAACATTGTATTTACTTTCTCCTCCAGGGGGCACTAAGTCTAGAAAAATGACACAATTGACATCTACATAAAGTGACTGATCAAGGGTAGATATTGGCTACCTTTTGTGTTACTTTGAGGTCGTAAGAACACACAGAGCTGCTCTTAAGGATGTTTACCACAATACACCTCAACCAGTTTCTCATTCACTAAGGCCAAACAATAAATCTGGTTCACAAGATACACCGTAAATTTTATTAGGAATACAATAATCAATTACTGTAACCTGTGTATTGGCGTCTCAATCTTATGGTGTTAAGATGTGTTCTTAAGCCACGAAGGTAAACAAAAGTTATTCAATATCTGCCTTGGTTGACGATGATCTGTAGACGTTAGCAAGTCCTCCTCCTCCTGCTCTCGAGTAAGGTAAGGAAGGCCTCACCTGACCAAAATTGTTAATTAAGATAGATTACCTGAAGATTAACCCTCCCAGCTTATTTCAACTAATGATTAACCTAACGCTACTTGGGAAGTTAAGTTAGGTTAGGTGGAGACAAGGGTGGGAGGGTGGGGTAGGAGTAGGAGGCCAGGAGTAGGAGTGGTCAGGGTGGAGTGGGTGGAGTCAGGTCAGGTCAGGTCAGGCAGTGCCAGTGTAGTTAATCTTGAGGGTTAAAATAAACTGGGGCTAATCTTCACGATGATAAAGACTGTACCTTGCTTTGGCCGAATGATTCGTACAACATAGAGGAAGCTCTGATAACATAATGTACGAGTATATACCGTTTAAGTTGCGTCAGCAGCTCTATACACCATACAATGACACTCATTTCACTGCCGTAGAATATTGCTTCTCTAACGATTTTTCTATATAGTTCCAGTCATTTATAATCGACCTTGTAAGAATCAAAATGATCTAAATTAAACTAAACTTATCAGGAATTAAACTTATTAGCTAACAAATCCTTCTAAAACACGATATGTGCAAATCAAAAGTTCTAAATTCAACTTAACTTATCGTAATATAACTATTATAACTAAACCATTTTAATTAAACCTAACCTAAACACCTCAAGTGCCACAAACAGTAGGAAAAAACACCTTTAATATTATCGTGTAGGAGGCCCCTGTAACCCACTAACTCCAGGTAATGCATCTATATCAATCTACCTGCGTTAGAAGCTCTATACGTGGCTATGATCGTTACCCACTGCTGGAGAACATTTGTACTTCTATAATTACCCCTGGAGAAACAATGCACCAATTTACGATTTATTTATTTTATTTTCATTTATTTTTTATTCTTGGTCCATACTGTAAACATCGCCCGCTTGTGAGTCCCGTCAGCCATTTTGTTCTAACTTTCGGGGATTCTAAAATAAGCTATAAATAAATAAATAAATAAACCGTCGTAAGCAAGCATCTTTTGTTTTCTAACCCCGCAGGCTGTGAGTCTTTAAATTTATATACTTCAACATTACCTGTAAACTAAGGCTAGAGAGGGTGTGCAGTACTAGTGAGTCCAAGACAGAGAAAGGTATTTCCATAAATCCATAAAAGGGTTTTTACAAGTGGAGAGTCTTACAAGTGGAGGGTCTTTGGGTGGAAGTACCTGAGTGGAGGGTCTTACAGGTGGAGGATTTTAATAAGGATAAATGCAGCAAGTCTTACAGTTGAATCAGCCAAGTCGAGGAAAACTCTTAAGAGTCACGTAACTTCTACCTGGTGTTACCTGTAATCAAGCTAAGGTATATGTAAGAAGAATATTATCTCGTTACTATCCATTCCTCTTCCACTATCCTGCGAGGTGGTGTATTAATAGGCACAGATACTCATGATAAAGAAGGAATAAAGAGAAAGACGCAAGATACCTATAAAATGCGACAGAATATACCCACACATGCGTAATCCTAACCCATCCCAACCCAACCCAACCCTATCCTACCCCCAGCTTCACCACAGTACACAAAGTCATTCTTGGTATCAGAATGACGCCTAAACACCCTGTATCACCTAAGACACATTTGAATCGGATGGTTCGTTGACGGTTTTATTTCTTCGGTATAAACCAGAGAAGCAATTAGTTCGTGGGAACAGTGAGTCAAAATACTTCACATCAGCTTCGTTTACGACCTCCAGCTGATATTTACTTCTGTTGTCTATATCAATCACATTTTATAATGAAAACAAAAATATGGTTAGTTACTTAAAAATGAAAAAACATCATACTTAGATACTTAAGAGTGAGGAAAAAAGATACTTAAGATACTTAAAAATAAAAACACTCTTTGATACTTAAATTAGGACAAAATAAACGGACATAAAGATTTAACTATGAGCGGTGGATATTACGACATGTACCGGCTATCAATACAGAGGCGCTATTTAGCCGTGAAGTTCTCTCAGAAACTCAACAAGACAATATGTGGTCACGTAAAAATTTCAGGTTAATTTTTAACACCATCCGTCATTTTAAACCTTGGCACCTGTAGATTAAGAAAATATATGGTGATATTTTTTCTGATGGGATAAAGGTCGTATTTGTCCAGAGAAGTAAGAGAGGAAAAAATCACTTGAGAGGCATGACGCACAGAGTGTCTAAGGTGATAAAAGATCATATACTACCATTTGGGTTTTCAAATTAAGTTCATTACATAAAATATCAAACTCATAAAGATTACAAAAGAACAGAACATCATGAGCTCTCTACAGCTATTGTCAGCCGTCAATATGCTGATGTACAGAAGCTACACAATGTTATTGGTGACTGTAATCCCAGGAAAATGATGCTCTTTTAAACTTGGTAACTGGAGCTGTAATGCCAGAAAATGCCAAATATGACAATCTATGTGCATATGAAGTTGGAAGACAAAATTATGAAAATTTTGTCAAGAAACGTATTGTTGGTCCATTGAGCATCTGGGAAAAGATGTCCAAGGTTAATCTTCTGTCGTGGAAAGCAGCAAATAAGACTTCAACCATCAAATTGCTATCACAAGTTATAGAACTTAAGCAGGACATACAGTATATGCATCACAGAAGGGCAGCACTGTACATATCAAGTCACCAGACACTGATGTGTTTGGCATATTAAAGCAGCCTCAACTTGGAGAAAATACAAGTATGAAAACAGGAACTGGTGAGCGACGACACATTGGGCAGAGAGCCTTACAGGTTTCCATGCCTTCACAGGATCTGACTGCATTGGAAAATTTGTTGGCAAAGGAAAGAAAGCATGTTGGAGCACTTTGATGAAATCTAACACAAAAGTCCTAGATGCATTCAAGATGCTGAGTAGACCAAATGCCCTCCAGCAGACATGTTTATTGGTCTAAAGGAATTTGTATTTAAGCTCTACTGTCCACGAATGACTTTCACTAAACTGTCATAACTTAGATGGCATCTCTTCAAGAAAACGCAGGCAGAAGCTGGAGAACTACCAGCGACTGCAGCAACTCTAAAGTATCATATATTGAGAGGAAGGTATCAAGCTCTTCTGTGGTCTTGTGATGCAGACAGTGAAATGCTTTCACAATTAGAGCATAGCTGGAAGATTGACAATGACTGTTTCATACTAGTAATATCAGACCAACCACCAGCTCCAGAAGCAATCACAGAACTTGTTAAATGTGGATGTGGCGTCAGGAAATGTGGATCATTGTCATGTTCATACAGAAAGAATCAGAAAGAATAGCATGACATGCACCGAGATGTGTAACTGTCAAGCAGATGATGAGAAATGCCTAAACAAGGTGAAGGAATCTGTTGTACACAGAAGACTCTGATGACGAGGACTGAAGCAATGTCGTAAATAATAACTTGTGACTTGTTTACACATGATGTATAACACTACAAACTTTTAATAAATATAAAACGGTGGTTCTAAGCTTTTCAGATAATGGTAATATGTATATGTTTAATTTCCAGTATTTGTCTTTAGCAAATAATTTTACTTACTGCAATCTCTTCTTTGCCAGAGACAGGATGGCATATATGAGCAGCCATGTTTGTAACACACTTATGATATTATAACAGCATTCATGATATATTATGTTAAATTGTAATCATATAATACTACATGTTCATAGGTTATTAGTCATGTTTTAAGTTAATTAGGACTTAATGGTAATACATCTGTGGTTCATTACGCCGCTCTTTAATAAAACTTCTTTAAAGGCATAAAACTTATAATAAACCGTTCAGAAAAAATGACACCACAGTTCCTTAACATAGTTTATAAGGATTATTATAATGTATGGTGTCAAAAATTAACATGAAATTTTTACGGGATTACTTAAGCTCCTACACTAAAACCTGCCGACCTAACCTAACCTTTTTTACCCACCTCTACCTACTTACCTAACCTGACATAATCTAACCTAACCTGACGTAATCTGACCTAACCTGACATAATCTAACCTAACCTGACATAATCTAACCTAACCTGACATAATCTAACCTAACCTGACATAATCTAACCTAACCTGACGTAATCTGACCTAACCTGACATAATCTAACCTAACCTGACGTAATCTGACCTAACCTGACATAATCTAACCTGACGTAATCTAACCAAACCTGACATACTCTAACCTAACCTGACATAATCTAACCTAACCTGACATAATCTAACCTAACCTGACGTAATCTGACCTAACCTGACATAATCTAACCTAACCTGACATAATCTAACCTAACCTCCCCGTCTGACATAAGCTAACCTAATCAAACCTAACTTTCCCACCTACCTAACATAACCTATCTACTTATTACCTACCTAACCTAACTTAACCCAACCTGACATAATCTAACCTAACCTATTGAAACTTAACTTAACCACCTACCTCATCTAACACCACTTTGTAATCTCTCTGTGCTACAGCTGACAGGATGAGTATGGGGGGCACAATAAACTAGCCTCTAAGTGGCAAAATTAACAAAACTAACCTAACCTAACCCAACCTGACTTAACCTAACCTGATCTGATCTATCCAACTTAAAAAACTTAGAATATATAATAAAGCCGTTAGGTTAATTTAGGCTAAATATGGTTGATTCATATTTTGTTTTGACAGAAATTCCCAGCAAAATAACGTATCTATATTGAGAACCACCGCCATGTTGGTTCCACGTTAACAAGACACGGATACACTACAGAATAACCCGCGTTCGTTTAACCTCAATTACTACAGTTTACTTTATAATCTTATTTCACAATCTTCACTACATCTCGCTTCACAATCTTCACTGCATCTCACTTCACAATCTTCAGCCAGGTGAGGTTTATGGATCGGGCTTTTTGTGCGAGAGATAGGAAACGTAGGACTAGGGTATGTTTTCCTGGGGCTGGGATAGGGCATGTAGCCGAGAGGTTAGACAGAGTTTTGTCAGGGGAGGGTACCAATCCAGTAGTGTGTCTTAGTGTGGGGGGAAACGACATAGGTAAGGTTAGGAGTGAGGAACTTTTCAAGAGGTATAGGGAGGCGCTGGGGAAGATTAGAGATAGGGGAGGGGTCCCGATAGTATGTGGTGTCTTGCCTAGAAGAGGGGTTGGTCGTGAATGGCTGTCCAGGGCAATTGCTATTAATGCCGACTGGAAAAACATTGTGCAAACAATGGTTGGGCATTCATTGATGACGGGCAACGATTTTATGGCAACGACTACCTGTACTGTCGCGACGGAGTACACTTGTCTCGTGAGGGGGTAAAGACGTTGTCTGCATCCCTGGAGCGTGAAATTGTCACTCCGAAGGGGGGGTTTCGCCAGTAGAGAGGGGTCGGGGAAAATGGGAGTCAAAAAACAAGCAGGTCCTGGGAAGTAGTGAAACAGAAGTAGATAATGCTGAAAATATAGTTAGTCATAATAACAAACATCAAAGTAATAAATGTAAAACAGATAGAAACGGAAGAAATATATTGAGTGTTTATTATACTAATAGTAGAAGCCTGTGTAACAAAATGGACCAGCTCAGGGCCATTGTTAGTAAAGAGAACATAGATATAATTGCAATAACGGAAACATGGATAAATTCAAACAGCAAGCATTTTTTAGCAGAATTTCATATTTCAGGATATAACCTATTTAAATTTGACAGAGTAGGAAGGAGAGATGGCGGTGTAGCAGTGTATATCAGGGTGTCATTAAAAGGCTGCAATAAATCAAACATTAAAACAAATAGCGACAATGAAAGTATTTGGGTAGAGATTGGTGAGGGCAGTGAATCCGTAGTCATTGGTGTTATATATAGACTACCTAATTTGAGTAGGAACGATGGTAAATTGCTATAGGAGGAAATAAAGAAGGCATCTGATAGAAACAATGTATATATTCTAGGCGATTTCAACTTTTCAGGCATAGATTGGAAAAATCAACTTAGCGATAATGAATCTGAAGATTTTATAGAAGTAGTACAGGATAGTTTTATATATAAATTTATAAACTTGCCCACTAGAGGAAATAATATCCTCGATTTAGTTCTCAGTAATAATGAAAATCTAGTAAAAGATGTTGGGATTGGAGACGAACTAGGAAACAGTGATCATAAAGCCATATATTTTAACATAATATGGGATGGCAGGAAGAAGGAAAATAAACACATCCCTAAAAGAAAATTCAGATCGATACGGAACCAACCAAAATGGATGAATAATAGACTCTTAGATCTTCTAGGGAAAAAGAAAGGAGTATATAGAAAAGTTAAGAAAGGCGAAAATCACTTACTTGGTTACTATCAGAACCTAACAAGACAGGTATAAACAGAAATTAGGAAAGCAAAGAGAAATTATGAAATCAAGGTAGCAAACGAATCGAAATATACCCCCAAAGCTTTTTATCAACTGTATAAATCAAAGGTTAGAGATACAATAGGTCCCCTTAAAACTACGACAGGAGAAATGACTGATGATGAGTTAGAAATGTGTAGTACGTTAAATAGTCATTTTCGCTCCGTATTCACAAATGAAAACCTAGCACAGTTTCAAGAAGTTCATAAGGTATATAACGACAGTATAGAAAATAT
>NW_024726543.1:0-37582 GCF_018991925.1 Homarus americanus
AACATTACACAGATACACAAGGAATCTTTTACCCAGACTCACAAACTCGCTGTAATACAGTCCAGACAGACAAAGACACACACCTCAAGAAAACATACATATACGCACTCATACACAAGACTGAACGGAGGAAAACACATACACAATCATAAATATATATACCATATACATTACATACATATTCATATGTATAACATACACACAAACTCATATATTCACAATACAAAAGCCCCACTCCCTATATCCATCCACAAATACCCAAACAAACACGCACACTATACCTATATATATCCCTTCACGCTCACACACCAACACACAACAGGTCAAGCTAATGTAGGTGACTATTAGTGTACATTCAAGCTTAATAACAAAGACTGTTTTTCTTGCACTATATACGATAACGAACACAGCTGAACATCATGAAGAAAAATGGTCCGTAATTGTTTTGTATTTTCGCTTTTCGTCGTTAACTAAAATTACGCAAATTTTGCCGTGGTAATCTGCCGCTCTAAAAGCAATGTACGAACCCAGAAGAAAACAGCGGGTGCACGATACAACACGACTAAACTTAAGCAGGGAAAATTGTGGCAATAAAGTTAAGTTTGTCCAGACATGCAAAACCCAGATGTTGAGTCGGTCTTGTTTACCGACTTCTGAAGACGGTGCTTGATGGTGTTCTTGTACTGGCTATGTTGTCCCACCGCACCTGTCTTGGCTATGTTGTTCTACCACCTGTCCTAGCTATAGTTGGGTTGTCTTACCACCTGTCCTGCTATGTTGTCCCACCACCCAGTTCTCGCTTTATGTTGTTCTACCCACCTGTCCTGGTTATGTTGTTCCAACCAATCGTCCTGGCTATGTTGTCCTACCACCTGTCCTGGCTATGTTGTCCTACCACCTGTCTTATGCTATGCTTGCCCTACTCACCTGTCCTGGCTATGTTGTCCCACCAATCTGTCCTGGGCTATGCTGGGTCCACCACCCGTCCTGGTTATGTTGTCTTACCACCTGTCCTGGCTATGTTGTCCTACCACCTGTCCTGGCTATGTTGTTCCCACCACCTGTCTTGGCTATGCTTGTCCTACCATTCAGTCCTGGCTGTTGTCCTACCACCTGTCCTGGCTATGTTGTCCCACCAATTCGTCTTGGGATATATTGTCTTGGCTCACCTGTCTCTGGGCCATGTTGTCTCACCACCCAACCTGATATGTTGTTCTACCACCTGTCCTGATATGCTGTTCCACCACCTGTCCTTGGAGCTATGCTGTCTCACCACCTGTCCTATGTTGTCTACCACTTGTCCTGGCTATGTTGTCCCTACCTCACCTGTCCTGGACATTATGTTGTCTTGCCCACCTGTCTTACACGTCTCACCACCTGTCCTGCCATGTTGTCTCACCACCCCGTCCCTGGATATGTTGTCTCACCACCCGTCCTGGATATGTTGTTCTACCACCCGTCCTGGCTATGTTGTCTCACCACCTGTCCTGGCTATGCTTGTTCACCACTCTGTCCTGGCTATGCTGTCCCACCACCTCGTCCTTGGCCATATGTTGTCTTACCACTCCCCAACCCTGGCTATGTTAAAGTCCCACCACCTGTCCTATTATGTTGTCCTACCAATTCGTCCCGGATATGCTGGTTCTACCACCTGTCCTACAGTGTTGTCTACCCACCCGTCCTTTTGGCTATATGTTGTCTTACCACCTGTCCTGGCTATGTTGTCCTCTCACCTGTCCTGGCTATGTTGTCCTACCACCTGTCCTGGCTATGTTGTCTTACCACCTGTCCTGGCTATGTTGTCTTACCACTTGTCCTGGCTATGTTGTCCTCTCACCTGTCCTGGCTATGTTGTCCTACCACCTTTCCAGGTGTGTATCAGGGTTTACCTGGAATAAATCACGCTGTGTATCTCGCATTGCCCATAATTCCTCGCATGGTTAAGAAAATAAAGTTATTGTATAGTTGATCCCTAACGTAACGTAACGTAACGTAACGTAACGTAACCTAACCTAACCTAATGTAATCAATGTTTATAAACTCAGTAAGGAATTATAACACAAACAAGAAGGATAAGCTAAGGCGTAACACCAGACGAGGTACAACACACGATCCTAAAATATAGAGTGAAATTGTCCGTGTAGATGTCTAGTCTTGGGCATGTGTGCACCTCAGGTCGAACAATGCTACACGTTATCGAATCAGATTTTACCAATTACAAAATTCGTTCGAGTCCTGGGTGGATTATTGTACACCTGTAAAGTCTCAAGAACATCCATCCATCCATTTGTCGCATTTGACAGTCAGTCCACAGACGCTGAGGTCATGGAGACGACGACATGGCGACTTGCACGAGTTCATTATTTCCTAAGAATTTATGTGGACATATAATGAAGAACAAAACAGGTCTTTGTGGGAAGTTTGGTGCTAATGATTGAAATAAGAAAGCCACTCGTTTCTTTAAACATAAAGAACATTTTCTTTATTATGAACTTCAACTTCAACAGGAAACTGACCTATGAAGTTCGTAATAGAATTAGTAGAGAAACTAACTCGATCTGTGTAAAAGAAATCGACATAATGGAACAGTCTTCACCCAGTTCAGAACAGATGACAAAAACCTTCACAATTCGACGGTACTATTTCACCAAAATTGGTTCTTTTATGTATTTTTCCACAAGTTGTCTCAGCGCCTGTAATCGAATGTAAATATTTGAAGGACAGATTAGAAGGAAAAACACAGAACAGGTTTATGTCTATTTGCTTCCTCAATATTCTTCAAGAGTCAGTGTGTTTTGACCGTCTTAACAGAGCCGTGTTTTATGTCGTGTTGAGAAGTTGAGGACATTTACTCTCTGCTCCTGTTCAGAGGTTGTGACCTGGTAACGTTGGCTTTGTTTTGTTTCTTTTCTGTGTAATAATAATAATAATAATAATAATAATAATAATAATAATAATAATAATAATAATAATAATAATAATAATAATAATAATAATAATAATAATAATAATAATAACACCTTGAATATGATGACGTAACCCCTTATGATGACTTAACCCCTTGAGTATGATGACTTAACAATACCAACTGATACTGGGGGTTAAGATACTATACTCAAAAGGTCAAAATATTTAACTCAATAGAGACAACTCATCATACTTCACCACTTATGTACGGGATCACCTCTGTGCTGAATAAAATGGCCTGACGTTGGCCAAATAAAACATTAAAATTGGCGTCCCCGTTGTTAAGGAGTTCACCAGGTAATTCAACACCAACTGCATCAAGTTCACCTCTACTGTACACTCAAAATCCTTTTATCTTAATATTTAGCTTTTTCAAATGTTAATAATTCATATTTTTTGATGGAAGATATGGTGAATACATCTTAATAATGTTTGTTTATTTTAAACTTTATATGCTGAATATTTTACAAAATAATATAGTATGTAAAAGGACAATGAACTTTTCTTCACAAAATACAATTCAAAGAATGGATAATCATAAAAAACCAAGATGTTTTATTTTTTTTATTTTTACATATGCATATTTTACAATAATCAGTAAGTGGGTTGGCCGATTTTGCAACTCTTCACCATACGTCTGGCACGACGAGCGGCAAAGGTGCGGGCCTCAGCCGTCATGTTCGGGGTGGGTTGGGTTAGGTTAGGTTAGGTTAGGTTAGGTTAGGTTAGAACACATATTGAATGACAATCTAAAATGACTGTTGGTGGTATGTCATTCTCCCATTGTTACATTCTCAAACTATATGTAGACTGTCGGTTTATTGTTCACGTCTGTCAACTTCATAGCTTATGTCAATCACTTCCGTTAGCATGAACGAACAGTTATTTTAGATTGTCATTCGATATGTGTTCTGTCATTCTGTTATGAAATTTGTCAAATAGTTATGTAACAATGTCTCAACGGATATGTGAAAAGGTGTATTTCTCCACTCCCGTGGCCGTCTTCAACTCTACTAGGAGAGACCAGCACACACGTCTCTTCTAGGAGGTATCACATATCAATATGTCCTTCCTTCTCCTTGATGAAAGGATAACACTGGTCAACAGCCAAAATGGTTCACATATGAGATCATGCTCACACAACTAATTTCATATTGCTGAATTCGAATCTGATATTTGTTTTGTTCTATCAGACCAGGTTTTATAAAAAAATCAATAGGTACAAATATTTAATATTTCATCACGTGTCGTGCAAAAGATGAGATTATCTCATGTGACTGTGCTTTCATGACTAATTTCATATTAATGAATATTAATTGGATGTTTCATTCTACCATCAGACCTACTTTCTTAAAGAATAAAAAAAATAGTAAATATAGTAACATTATCGCGTCATGCAAGATACAATTTTAAACCTATCACAGATAAGCTCATAAAAAATTGTACCAAAAAACATAAGTTCAAATCCTTTATAATGACAAAATATGAAGTTCTAAAAGTGCTTCTGAACTTTACTCTTTCTCTTGTACAGCTTGCTCTCTTCTCGTTGCAGTGTCCAGCAATAGTCGCCCATCATGTTAGGACTGAATTGTCCCTGATATCTGCTCTCCATTATGGCGATATCTTGATGAAATCTTTCGCCGTGTTCATCACTAACGTCTCCAAGGTTACCTGGGAAAAATTCAATATGAGAGTGGAAAAAATGCAATTTCAAGGACATTCTTGCTCCCAATGCATGATAATTCTGAAGCATGGTTGTTACAATTTCTTTGTAGTTGTCAGCACGATAGTTTCCAAGAAAATTCTTTGACACATCGACAAATGATTCCCATGCTTTTTTCTCCAGTGGGTTCAATGTTTTGGTGAATTACCTATCATTAACTAGTATACGAATTTGTGGTCCATTCAAGACACCTGCTTTCAACTTGGCTTCGGAAACCACACCACCTAGTTTCTGAGATAAGTATAGAGTCTCAGCACCGAATTGATCCATAGCTTTGATGAAATTTTTAGCCAAACCGAGCTTTAGATGCAGTGGAGGCAAAAATATCTTTTCTGGATCTACAAGCGGATTGTGAGCACAGTTAAACCTTCCAGGCGCATCTCTTGGTCTTGTTGGTCAATCCTTTCTCACATAGTGCTCTGCATCAGCTCTGCTGTTCCACAAGCACAAAAAGCACATGTGCTTTGTGTAGCCACTCTGAAGGCCCAGTAGTAAACTGATGACTTTGAGATCGCCACATATCTTCCACTGGTGTTTCTCATACTCTATAGCGGCCAACAGAATTTTCATTGTTTCATAGCTCTCAGTCATTTTTGTTGCGTGTGCTATTGGGACAGATGGAAGCCGATTGCCATTGTGTAAAAGAACAGCTTTCAGAGAGTCTTTTCCTGAGTCTATAAACAGCCTCCAATCCTCTCTCTTGTATGTTTCAGACTTGCAGAGTTGTTGCATGAGAGATACTACTGTCAGCACCGTTCACACACTTGCAACGTTCCATGTTTTGTTAATTTCAGAGTAATTACAAATCATGCAGGTGTAGATATGCAATATCATGAATCAGCAAACTGAAACAAACAAAAAAGCACAAATCAGGACAAAATAATTGCATAAGTGGAGCCAATGAGCATATAAATTACTGTATGAATAGCATGGTACACTAAATATATAGATATGCTGGTTCTGGAAAACTGAGCCTGATACAGCTATACGAATGTCATAATTGAGTTCAGCACATACAATTACACTAGAATCAGACTGTTTTGATCCAGAACCATGAGAATTTTTTTTTCGGTTAATAAATGAAGAAATAATACAGTGCTATTATGTGAACAGCAATCTGAACCAAGAACAAACAAAGTTATTTGTCATTCTTACAAGCAAAGGAAACCCACAGAAACATACTATACTGCGGCATATAGTGAGCCAATATTGAGGAATTAATCTTGAAAATGTTAACTATCAGAGTGAGACACAAATACTGGATGTATAGCTGGAATCACATTTAACCTTTTAGTCTCAGGGGTTCATATATACTCAAGGACAACAGCTGGAAGATTACTGATTCCCATCCTAATAATTGTGAGGCAAGACATACACGTGGGGAGGTAAGACATACACGTGGGGAGGTAAGACAGACACATGGGAGTACAGACACACATGGGGAGGGGTAAGACATACATGTGGGGAGTGTAAGACATACACGTGGGGAGGTAAGACATACACGTGGGGAGGTAAGACAGACACATGGGGAGTAACACATACACGTGGGGAGGTAAGACATACACGTGGGAGTAAAACATACACGTGGGGAGGCACATACACGGGGAGTAATACATACACGTATGGAGGCAAGACATACTAATGTGAGTGTAAAGACAGACACATGGGAGTAACACATACACGTGGGGAGGTAAGACACACACGTGGGGAGTAAAACATACACGTGGGGAGGTGTACATTATACACGTGGGAGTGTAAGACATAAGAAGGTGGGGGAGGTACATATGTACGGGAGGTAAGACATACACATGGAGGTAAGACATACATGTGGAGTGGTAAGACATACATGTGGGGAGTAAACATACAATGGGGAGGTAAGACATACACATGGGGAGTGGTAAGACATACACGTGGGGGAGGAAAACAGCACACGTGGGGAGTAGTAAGACATACACGGGGAGGTAAGACATACACGTGGGGAGGTAAGACATACAGGTGGGGGAGGTAAGACATACATGGGAGGTAAGACATACATGTGGAGTAAAACATTGTACACGTGGGATAGTAAGACATAGGCTAATGGGAGGTAAGACAGACACGTGGGAGGTAAGACATACACATGGGGAGGTAAGACAGACACATGGGGAGGTAAGACATCAATATTGGGGAGGTAAGACATACGCGTGGTAGGTAAGACAGACATATGGGGGAGAATACATATACGTGGGGAGGTAAGAGACAGACACATGGGAGGTAAGACATACACGTGGGGGGAGGTAAGACAGGACACGTGGGGGAGGTGGGGGCATTGGTGACATATGGGGTGGCTATACATGTGGGGAGTAAATATATACACATGGGGAGGTAAGATAGACACATGGGGAGTAACACATACATGTGGGGAGGTAAGACATACACGGGGAGGTAAAACATACACGTGGGGAGTAAGACATATACACGCGGGGAGGTAAGATTAGACAAATGGGGAGTAACACATACACGTGGGGGAGGTAAGACATACACATGGGGAGTGTAAGAAATACACGTGAGTGTAAGACAGTGACACGTAAGCAGGTAAGACAGACACATGGGGAGGTAAGACAGACATATGGGGAGTAAGACATACACGTGGGGGAGGTAAGACAGACACTTGGGGAGGTGCGACATACAATGTGGGGAGGTAAGACAGACACGTGGGGGAGGTAAGACAGACACATGGGGAGGTAAGACAGACATATGGGGGAGTAACACATACACATGGGGGGAGGTAAGATAGACACATGGAGATAAATACATACACGGGGAGGTAAGACATACACGTGGGGAGGTAAGACAGACACATGGGGAGTAACACATACACATGGGGAGGTAAGATAGACACATGGGAGAGTAACACATACACGTGGGGAGTAAGACATACACGGGGAGGTGCATATAAACGTGGGGGAGGTAAGACATACACGCGGGGAGGTAAGACAGACACATGAGTAACACATACACGTGGGGAGGTAAGACAGACACATGGGGAGGTAAGCATACAGACACATGGGGAGTAAATATTACACACTTGGGGGAAGTAAGACAGACACATGGGGAGGTAAGAGAGACGCATGGGGAGTAACACATACGCTGGGAGGTAAGATGACATATGGGGAGGTAAGACAGACACATGGGGAGTGTAAGACATACACGGGAGGTAAGACATACACATGGGGAGGTAAGACATACACGTGGGAGGTAAGATATACACGGGGAGTAAAACATACACGTGGGGAGGTAAGACATACACATGGGGGAGTGTGTAAGACATACACGTGGGGAGAGTAAAACATACACGTGGGAGGGGTAAGACATACACGTGGGGAGGTAAGACATGCACGTGGGGGAGGTAAGACATACAGGTGGGGGGAGGTAAGACATGGCTACCGTGGGGGAGGTAAGACATACACGGGGGGAGTAAAACATACACGTGGGGAGGTAAGACATACACGTGGGGAGGTAAGATGCACACGTGGGAGGTAAGACATACACATGGGGGGAGGTAAGAGACAGACACATGGGGAGGTAAGACAGACATGGGGAGGTAAGACATACAAGTGTGGTAGGTAAGACAGACATATGGGGAGTAACACATATGTACGTGGGGAGGTAAGACAGACACATGGGGAGGTAAGACATACACGTGGGGAGTGTAAGACAGACACGTGGGGAGGTACAGACATATGGGGTGGTTAGACAGGGGAGAACATATACACATGGGGAGTGTAAGAGGACACATGGGGAGTAAATACATACATGTGGGGAGGTAAGACATACACACGTGGGGGAGTAAAACATACACGTGGGGAGTGTAAGACATACACGCGGGGAGGTAAGATACAGACAAATGGGAAGCAACACATACACGTGGGAGGTAAGACAGACACACATGTGAGGTAAGAAATACACGGGAGGTAAGACAGACACGGGCAGGTAAGACAGACACATGGGGAGTGTAAGACAGACAAGGGGAGTAAGACATACACGTGGGGAGGTAAGACAGACACTTGGGAGGTGTGTAAGACATACACGGGGAGGTAAGACAGACACGTGGGGAGGTAAGACACACATGGGGAGGTAAGACAGACATATGGGGAGTAACACACATACACATGGGGGAGGTAAGATAGACACATGGAGATTAACACATACACGTGGGGAGGTAAGACATACACGTGGGAGGTAAGACAGACACATGGGGAGTAACACATACACATGGGAGGTAAGATAGACACATGGAGAGGCAACACATACACGGGGAGGTAGACATACACGTGGGGGAGGTAAGACATACACGTGGGGAGGTAAGACATACGGTCAGTGAGGTAAGACAGACACATGGGGAGTAAATACATACACGTGGAAGGTAAGACAGACACATGGGGAGGTAAGAGAGACGCATGGGGGAGGTAAGAGAGACGCATGGGGAGTAACACATACACTTGGGAAGTAAGACAGACACATGGGGAGGTAAGAGAGACGCATGGGAGGTAACACATACGCATGGGGAGGTGACAGACATATGGGAGGTAAGATGACACATGGGGAGGTAAGTCAGACACATTGGGGAGTAAATACATACACATGAGGAGGTAAGACAGACACATGGGGAGGTAAGACAGACATATGGGGAGGTAAGACAGACATGGGGAGTAACACATACACATGGGGAGGTAGGACATACACGTGGGGAGTAAACACACGTGGGGAGGTAAGACATACACGTGGGGAGGTAAGACATACACGTGGGAGGTAAGACAGACACACGTGGGGAGGTAAGACATACACGTGGGGAGGTGTAAGACATACACGGGGAGTGCAAGACATACACGTGGGGAGGTAAGACATACACGTGGGGAGGTAAGACATACACGTGTGGGAGGCAAAACATACACGTGGGGAGGTAAGACATACACGGGGAGGTAAGACATACACGTGGGGGAGGTAAGACATACACGGGGGAGGTAAGACATACACATGGGGAGGTAAGCAGACACATGGGGGGAGGTGTAAGACAGACACATGGGGAGGTAAGACAGACACATGGGGAGGTAAGACATACGCGTGGTGAGGTAAGCAGACACATGGGGGGAGGCAAGACAGCATCACATGGGGAGGTAAGACAGACACATGGGGAGGTAAGACATACGCGTGGGGAGGTAAGACAGACACATGGGGAGGTAAGACATACACGTGGGAGGTAAGAGACAGACTCATGGGGAGTGTAAGACATACACGTGGGGAGGTGTAAGATGACACGGGGAGGTAAGACATACACGGGAGGTAAGACAGACACGTGGGGAGGTAAAAGACAGACATATGGGGTGGTAAGACACACGTGGGGGAGTGCACATACACATGGGGAGGTAAGACATAATGTGGGGGAGGTAAGACAGACACATGGGGAGGTAAGACATACACGTGGGGAGGTAAGACAGACACATGGGGGAGGTAAGACAGACATATGGGGTGGTAAGACAGACACGTGGGGAGTAACACATACACATGGGAGGTAAGATAGACACATGGGGAGTAACACATACACGTGGGGAGGGTAAGCAAGATACACGGGGAGAAACATACACGTAGGGAGGTAAGACATACACGCGGGGAGGTAAGACAGACAAATGGGAGTAAATACATACACGTGGGAGGTAAGACAGACACATGGGGGAGGTAAGAAATACACGTGGGGAGAGGTAAGACAGACACGTGGGGAGGTAAGCATGCACACATGGGGAGGTAAGACAGACAAGTGGGAGTAAGACATACACGTGGGGAGGTGAGACATGACACATGGGGGAGGTAGCACATATTAATGGGAGTAAGACAGACACGTGGGGAGGTAAGACAGACACATGGGGAGTGTACAAGACAGACATATGGGGAGTAACACATACACGTGGGAGGTTAGGACAGACACATGGGGGAGCAACACATACACATGGGGAGGTAAGATAGGACACGTGGGGGAGTAAGACATACACGGGAGGTAAGACAGACACATGGGGAGCAAATAATATACCACATGGGGAGGTAAGACAGACACATGGGGAGGTAAGAGAGGACGCATGGGGAGTGTAAGAGAGACGCATGGGGAGTAACACACACTTGGGAAGTAAGACAGACACATGGGGGAGGTAAGAGACGCATGGGGAGTAACACATAGCCATGGGGAGGTAAGACAGACACATGGGGGAGGTAAGACAGACACATGGGAGGTAAGTCAGACACATGGGGAGTAAATACATACACATCAGGGAGGTAAGACAGACACATGGGGAGGTAAGACAGACACATGGGGGAGGTAAGACAGACACATGGGGAGTAAATACATACACATGGGGAGGTAAGACAGACACATGGGGAGTAACACATACACTTGAGGAGGTAAGACAGACACATGGGGAGTAAATACATACACTTGGGGAGTAAGACAGACACATGGGGAGTAACACATACACGTGGGGAGGTAAGACATTCACGTGGGGAGTAAAACATACACAAAAGTGGAGTGTAAAGACATACACGTGGGGAGGTAAGACAGACACATGGGGGAGTAAATACATACACGGGGAGGTAAGACTTACACGTGGGAGTAAAACATACACGTGGGGAGGTAAGCATACACATGGGGAGGTAAGACAGACATGGGGGAGTAACACATACACATGGGGAGGTAAGAGACACATGGGGGAGTAACACATACACATGGGGAGGTAAGACAGACATATGGGGAGCAAGAAAGACACATGGGGAGGTAAGATTAGACACATGGGTAGGAAAAGACAGACACATGGGGAGGTAATACAGACAGATGGGGAGTAAATTACTGCGACATGGGGAGGTAAGGCAGACACATGGGGAGGAAAAGACAGACACATGGGGAGGTAAGACAGACACATGGGGGAGTAAACACATTAATGGGAGGCAAGACAGACACATGGGGAGTAAACATACACGTGGGGAGGTAAGCACACACATGGGGAGTAAACACATACACATGGGGAGGTAAGACAGACACATGGGGAGGTAAGGACATTCCTCGTGTCTCTGCTGGTGTGTTTCCAGTGAAGCCGCAACCATCCAGCCTCCAGGAGCACCTGCCACCCAGCCTCCAGGAGCACCACACCCAGCCTCCGGGGCACCATCCAGCCTCCAGGAGCACCACACCTAGCCTCCGGGGCACCACACCAGCCTCCATAGGGCACCACCCAGCCTCCAGGAGCACCACCCAGCCTCCAGGAGTGCCCCACCCAGCCCAGGAGCACCACCCAGCCTCCAGGAGCACCACACCCAGCCTCCAGGGGCACCATCCAGCCTCCGGGGCACCCATCCAGCTCCAGGAGCACCACCCAGCCTCCTGGCAATTCATCCAGCCTCCAGGGGCACCATATCCAGCCTCCAGGGAGCAATCTCACCCAGCCTCCAGGAGTAACCACTCCAGCCTCCAGGAAGCACCATCCAGCCTCCGTGGCACCCATCCAGCTTCCGGGAGCACCATCCAGCCTCCAGGGAAACCAGGCAACCTCCAGGGGAAACCATATATCTAGCTTCCAGGAAAACCACACAGCCTCCGGGGCACCACTCAGTTTCCAGGAGCACCACCCAGTTTCCAGGAGCACCACCCAGCCTCCAGGGGCACCACCCAACCTCCAGGAGCACCACCCAGCCTCCAGGAGCAATCTCACCCAGCCTCCGGGGCACCCATCCAGCCTCCGTGGGCACCACCCAGCCTCCGGGAACACCCAGCCTCCAGGGAAACCAGGCAACCTCGAGGGAAACCATCTAGCTCCAGGAAAACCACACACTCCGGGGCACCACTCAGTTTCCAGGAGCACCACGCAGTTTCCAGGAGCACCACCTGTCCAGCACTACACCCAACCTCGGGGCACCACCCAGAATCCAGGAGCACCACCCAGTCCCTCCGAGCACCACCGGAGCCCAGGCACCACCCAGTCCTCCGGGAGCACCAATCGAGCCTCCGAGCACCACCCAGCCCAGGGGCACCATCCAGCCTCCGGGGCACCACTCCAACCCGGGGCACCACCCAGAATCCAGGAGCACCACCCAGTCCTCCGGGAGCACCACCCAGTCCTCCGGGAGCACCACCGAAAGCCTCCGAGCACCACCCAGTCCTCCGGGAGCACCACTGAGCCTCCGGGAGCACCACCCAGCTCCAGGGCACCATCCAGCCTCCGGGGGCACCACCCAGCCTCCGGGAGCACCACCCAGCCCAGGCCACCCACCCAGCCTCCAGCAGAGCACCACACCCAGCCTCCAGTAGCACCACCGAGCCTCCAGGGGCCACCACCCAGCCTCCGGGAGCACCACCCAGCCTCCAGGGGCACCATCCAGCCTCTCCGGAGCACCACCCAGCCTCCAGGAGCCCCACCCAGCCTCCAGGGCTACCACCACCCAGCCTCCAGGGGCACCCACCCAGCCTCCAGTAGCACCACCGAGCCTCCAGGGCCACAACCCAGCCTCCGGGAGCCACCACCCAGCCTCCAGGCCACCACCCAGCCTCCAGGAGCAATCTCACCGAGCCCAGGGCCACCACCCAGCCTCCAGGAGTGCCCACCGAGCCTCCAGGGCCACCCACCCAGCCTCCAGGGCCACCACACCCAGCCCTCCAGGGAGTACCCACCCAGCCTCCAGCGCCACCTCACCCAGCCTCCGGGGCACCACCGAGCCTCCGGGAGCAATCTCACCCAGCCTCCAGGAGTACCACCCAGCCCTCCGGTGAGCAATTCACCCAGCCTCCAGGAGTACCTCACACCCAGCCTCCAGGAGCACCCAGCCTCCAGGAGCACCCACCCAGCCTCCAGGAGCACCACCCAGCCTCCGGGAGCACCACCCAGCCCGAGGGCACCACCGAGCCTCCGGGACACCCTCACCCAGCTCCAGGAGTACCACCACCCAGCCTCCAGGAGCACCACCCAGCCCCTGGTGTGTGAGTACCACCCAGCCTCCAGGAGCACCACCCAGCCTCCAGGAGCGCACCCAGCCTCCAGGAGCACCACCCAGCTCCGGGAGCACCACCCAGCCTCCAGGAGCACCACCCAGCCTCCGGGAGCACCACCCAGCCTCCAGGAGCACCACCCAGCCTCCAGGGAGCACCCTACCCTGCCTGGGAGCACCCACCCAGCCTCCAGGGAGCACCACCCAGCCCAGGAGCAATCTCACCCAGCCTCCGGGAGCACCACCCAGCCTCCAGGAGCCCACCCAGTCGTGAGCAATTCACACCCAGCCTCCAGGAGCACCACCCAGCTTCCAGGAGCACCACCCAGCTCAGGAACACCACCCAGCTCCCGTGAACACCACACCCAGTCTCCAGGAGCACCACCCAGCCCAGGAGCACCACCCAGCCTCCCAGAGCACCACACCCAGCCTCCAGGAGCACCACCCAGCCTCCAGGAGCACCACCCAGCCTCCAGGAGCACCCACCCAGCCTCCCAGGAGCACCACCCAGCCTCTGAGCACCCTACCCAGCCTCCCCAGGGAGCACTCACCCAGCCTCTCTCCGGGGAGTACCACCCAGCCTCCAGGAGCACCATCCAGCCTCCAGGAGCACCACCAGCCTCCAGGAGCACCCTCACCCAGCCTCCAGAGCAATCTACCCAGCCTCCGGGAGCACCACCCAGCCTCCAGGAGCACTACCCAGCCTGGGAGCAATTGCCACCCAGGCCTCCTCCAGGAGGTCACCCAGCCTCCGGGAGCATCACCCAGCCTCCAGGAGCACCACCCAGCCTCCCAGGGAGCACCACCCAGCCTCCAGGAGCACCACCCAGCCTCCAGGAGCACCACTCCAGCCTCCAGGAGCACCACCCAGCCTCCGGGAGCAATTCACCCAGCCTCCAGGAGCACCACCCAGCCTCCGAGCATCACCCAGCCTCGAGGAGCACCATCCAGCCTCCAGGAGTTCACACCCAGCCTCCAGGAGCACCACCGAGCCTCCGGGAGTAATTCACCCAGCCTCCAGGGAGCACCACTCCAGCCTCCAGGAGCACCACCCACACTCCGGGAGCACCACTGAGCCTCCGGGAGCACCACCCAGCCTCCAGGAGCACCACCCAGCCTCCAGGAGCACCACCCAGCTCCAGGGGCACCACATCCAGCCTCCGGGGCACCACCCAGCCCTGAGCACCACCCAGCCTCCAGGAGCACCACCAGCCTCCAGGAGCACCACCCAGGCCCAGGGGCACCATCCAGCCTCCGGGGCACCCACCCAGCCTCCAGGAGCACCATCCAGCTCTCCAGGGTACCATCCAGCCTCCTGGGGCACCACTCCAGCCTCCAGGAGCACCATCCAGCCCCTCCGGGGCACCCACCCAGCCTCCAGGAGCACCACCCAGCCTCCAGGGCACCATCCAGCCCGCGGGCACCACCCAGCCTCCAGGAGCACCATCCAGCCTCCGGGCAATTCACATCACCCAGCCTGCAGGAGCACCACACCCAGCTCCGGGACCACCCAGCCCCCGGGAGCACCACCCAGCCTCCAGGAGCACCACCCAGCCTCCAGGAGTTAATTCACCTGTGTCTCCAGGAGCGCCACCCAGCTTCCAGGAGAGCACCCCACCCAGCCTCCGAACACCCACCCAGCCTCCGGGAGAGCACCACCCAGCCTCCAGGAGCACCACACCCAGCCTCCGGGGCACCCACCCAGCCTCCAGGAGCACCACCCAGCCTCCAGGAGCACCACCCAGCCTGGAGCACCACCCAGCCTCCGGGGCACCCACCCAGCCTCCCGGGAGCACCACCCAGCCTCCAGGAGCACCACCCAGCCTCCAGGAGCACCACCACCCAGCTCCGGGGCACCACCCAGCCTCCGGGAGCACCCTCACCCAGCCCAGGAGCAATCTCACCCAGCCTCCGGAACACCACCTGTTTCCGGAGCACCACACTCCAGCCTCCAGGAGCACCACCCAGGCCTGGGCACCCGCTACACCCAGCCTCCGGGAGCACCCACCCAGCCTCCAGGAGCACCACCCAGCCTCCAGGAACACCACTCAGGCCTCCGGGAGCACCACTCAGCCTCCGTGGGCACCCATCCAGCCTCCGGGGCACCCACCCAGCCCAGGGAGCACCATCCAGCCTCCGAGCACCATCCAGCCTCCGGGAGGGCACCACCCAGCCTCCGGGAGCACCACCCAGCCTCCAGGAGCACCATCCAGCCTCCAGGAGCACCACCCAGCCTCCAGGAGCACCATCCAGCCTCCAGGAGCACCATCCAGCCTCCGGGGGCACCACCCAGCCTCCGGGAGCACCACCCAGCCTCCGGGAGCACCACATCCAGCTCCGGGAGCACCCACCCAGCCCAGGAGCACCATCCAGCCTCCAGGAGCACCACCAGCCTCCAGGAGCACCACCCAGCCCCAGGAGCACCATCCAGCCTCCGGGGCACCACCCAGCCTCCGGGAGCACACCCAGCCTCCGGGAGCACCACCCAGCCTCCAGGGGCACCATCCAGCCTCCGGGGCACCACCCAGCCTCCAAGGACCACCCAGCCTCCGAGGCACCACCCAGCCTCCAGGAGCACCACCAGCCTCCAGGACACCACCAGCCTCGAGGAAACCACCCAGCCTCAGGAGCACCACCCAGCCTCCGGGAGCACCACCAGCCTCCAGGCACACCGGCACCACCCAGCCTCCAGCACCACCCACCTCCGGGGCACCACCAGCCGGGGCACCACCCAGCCTCCGGGAGCACCACCCAGCCCAGAGCACCACCCAGCCTCCGGGAGCACCACCCAGCCTCCGCCAGCAAGCACCACCAGCTCCAGGAGCACCACCCAGCCTCCGAGAGCACCACCAGCCTCCTCCGAGCACCACCCAGCCCAGGAGCACCATCCAGCCTCCAGGAGCAACCCAGCTCCGGGCACCACCCAGTTCGAGCACCACCCAGCCTCCAACCACCCAGCCTCCAGGAGCACCACCCAGCCTCCGGAGCCACCCCTCCAGAGCACCACCCAGCCCAGGAGCACCACCCAGCCTCCGAGAGCACCACCCAGCCTCCAGGAGCACCACCCAGCCTCCAGGAGCACCACCAGCCTCCCCACACCTCGGAGCACCACCCAGCCTCCAGGCACCACCACCCAGGAGCACCACCCAGCCTCCAGGAGCACCATCCAGCCTCCAGGAGCACCACATCCAGCCTCCGGGGCACCACCCAGCCTCCAGGAGCACCACCACCTCCCAAGCACCACCAGCCTCCGAGCCCACCCAGCCCCACACCAGCCTCCAGGAGCACCACCCAGCCTCCAGGAGCACCCCCAGCCTCCAGAGCACCATCCAGCTCCGGGGGCACCACCCAGCCTCCGAGCACCACCCAGCCTCCAGGCAAACCACCCAGCCCAGGGCACCACCCAGCCTCCGGAGCACCACCCAGCCCAGGAGCACCATCCAGCCTCCAGGAGCACCACCCAGCCTCCAGGAGCACCACCCAGCCTCCGGGCACCCACCACCCAGCCTCCGGGAGCACCACCCAGCCTCCGGACACCCCAGCCTCCGGGAGCACCACCAGCCTCCGGGGCACCATCCAGCCTCAGCACCACCCAGCCAGGGGCACCATCCAGCCTCCAGGCACCATCCAGCCGGGGCACCACCCAGCCTCCGGCAGCACCACCCAGCCCAAGAGCACCACCCAGCTCTGGAGCACCACCCGGCCTGGAGCACCACCAGCCCCGGGGGCATCCCCCAGCCTCCAAAAGCACCACCCAGCATCCAGGAGCACCACCCAGCCTCCACAGAGCACCACCCAGCCTGCTGGAGCACCACCCAGCCTCCAGGAGCACCATCCAGCCTCCAGGAGCACAACCCAGCTTCCAGGAGCACCACCCAGCCTCCAGGAACACCACCCAGCCTCCGAGACCACCACCAGCCTCCAGAAGCACCATCCAGCCTCTAGAGCACCACCCAGCCTCCAGGAGCACCACACCCAGCCTCCAGGAGCACCACCCAGCCTCCAGGAGCACCACCCAGCTTCCGGAAGAACCACCCAGCCTCCGGGAGCACCACCCAGCCTCCGGGGCATCCCCAGCCTCCAGGAGCACCACCCAGCCTCCAGGAGCACCATCCAGCCTCCGGGGCACCATCCAGCCTCCGAGCACCACCCAGCCTGAGCACCACGACGCCTCCGGGGCATCCCCAGCCTCCAGCCAAACCACCCAGCCTCCAGGTGCAGCATCCAGCCCAGCGACACCATCCACTCCAAGCACCATCCAGCCTCCGAGCACCATCCAGCCGGGGGCACCACCCAGCCTCCAGGAGCACCACCCAGCCTCCGGGAGCACCACCCAGCCTCCTGGAGCACCACCCAGCCCAGGAGCACCATCCAGCCTGGGGCACCACCCATCCTCCGGGAGCACCACCCAGCCTCGGGGAACCACCCATCCTCCGAGAGCACCACCCCCACCCCGGGGCATCCCAGCCTCCAGCAAACACCCAGCCATAGGAGCACCATCCAGCCTCCGGGGCACTGCACCCAGCCTCCGAGAGCACCATCCACCTCCAGGAGCGCGTCCACCCTCCTGAAACACCACCCAGCCTCCAGGAGCACCACCCAGCCTCCTGGAGCACCATCCAGCCCAGGAGCACCATCCAGCCTCGAGGGCACCACCACCCAGCCTGGAGCACCACCCAGCCTCCAGGAAAACCATCCAGCTCCAGGAAAACCCCAAGGCTCTGGGAGCACTACCCAGCCTCCGGAGGCACCTCCGAGCCTCCAGGAGCACCATCCAGCCTGGGGCACCATCCAGCCTCCGGGGCACCATCCAGCCTCCAGGAGCTCCACCCAGCCTCCTGGAGCACCATCCAGAACCAGGAAACCACCAGCCCAGGAACCACCCAGCCTCGGGAGCACCCAGCCTCCGCCCATCCAGCCTGGGCACCTTCCAGCCTCCGGAGGCCCACTCAGCCTCCGGGGCACCACCCAGCCTCCCTGGGCACCATCCAGCCTCAGCATCATCCAGGGCCAGGGCCCATCCAGCCCAGGAAACCACAGCCTCACAGGTGCACCCTCGGCCTCCAACCCCAGCCCAGGAAACCAGAGCCCCCACCACCAAAGAAACCATCCAGCTCCAGGAGACCACCCAGCTCCGGCGGCACCATCCAGCCTCCGGGCACCTTTCCAGCCTCCGGGAGGCCCATCACCTGAGCCGGGCACCATCCAGCCTCCTGCACCATCCAGCCCGGCATCATCCAGCCTGGGGCACCATCCAGCCTCAAGGAAACCACACAGCCTCAGGGCCGGGCACCCCAGCCCAGGAAACCCGGCAGCCTCCAGGGAAACCACACAGCCTCCAGGAACCATCCAGCCTCCAGGAGCACCCCCCAGCCTGGGAGCACCCAGCCCCGGAGCACTACCCAGCACCGGGCACCAGCCAGTTCCGGGGCACCATCCAGCCTCCTGGGCACCATCCAGCCTCCATGGGCATCATCCAGCCTCGGGGCACCCATCCAGCCTCCAGGAAACCAGCCCAAGGTGCACCCGGCCGGGGCACCTCCCCAGCCCAGTGAGGCCGAAACCACACAGCCTCCAGGAAACCATCAGCCCAGGAGCACCACCCAGCCTCCAGGAGCACCCAGCCTCCAGGAGCACCACCCAGCCCTGGAAGAACCACCCAGCCTCCTGGAGCACCACCCAGCCTGGGCACCACCCAGCCTCCAGGAGCACCACCAGCCTGGGAGCACCATCCAGCCCTGGGGCACCATCCAGCCTCTGAGCACCACCCAGCCTCCTGGAGCACCACGAGCCTCCGAGAATCCCCAGCCCACAGCCAAACCACCCAGCCTCCAGGGGCAGCATCCAGCCTCCAGCAACACCATCCAGCCTGGGGCACCATCCAGCCTGGGGGCACCATCCAGCGCTGGGGGCACCACCCAGCCTCCGGAGCATCACCCAGCCTGAGCACCACCCAGCCTCCAGGAGCACCAACCAGCCTCCAGGAGCACCACATCCAGCCTGGGGGCACCCACCCATCCTCCGGGAGCACCACCCAGGCTTCAGGGGAACCACCCATCCTCCGAGAGCACCACCCAGCCTCGGGGCATCCCCAGCCTCCAGCAAAAACACTCCAGCCAATAGGAGCACCATCCAGCCTCCGGGGCTCACCCAGCCTCCGAGAGCACCATCCACCTCCAGGAGCGCCGTCCACCTCCCTGAAACACCACCAGCCTCCAGGAGCCCACCCAGCTCCTGAGCACCATCCAGCCTCCAGTTGCACCATCCAGCCTGGGAGGCACCACCCAGCCTCCGGGAGCACCACCCAGCCTCCAGGAAAACCATCCAGCTTCCAGGAAACCCCATAGCCTCTGGGAGCACCACCCAGCCTCCGGAGCACCTCCCAGCCTCCAGGAGCACCATCCAGCCTCCGGGGGCACCATCCAGCCTGGGGGCACCATCGAGCCTCCAGGAGCTCCACCCCAGCCTCCTGAGCACCATCCAGAATGCAGGGAAACCACCCAGCCTCCAGGAAACTCACCCAGCCTCCGGGAGCACCGCACCCAGCCTCCGGCGGGCACCATCCAGCCTGGGGGCATCCTTCGGCCCGGAGGCGCCTCCGGGCACCATCCAGCCTCCGGGCACCATCCAGCCTCCATATCCACTCCGGGGCACCATCCAGCCCAGGAAACCACACAGCCTCAAGGTGCACCTCGGCCTCCTGGGCACCTCCCAGCTCCAGGAAACCAGGCAGCCCCAGGAAACCACACAGCCTCAAGAAACCATCCAGCCTCCAGGAGCACACCCAGCCTCCGGCGGGCACCATCCAGCCTCCGGGGCAACTTCCCAGCCTCGTGAGGCTCCATCGAGCCTGGGGCACCATCCAGCCTCCTTGGGCACCATCCAGCCTCCTGGGCATCATCCATGCCTCCGGGGCACCACATCCAGCCCTCAAGGAAACCACACAGCCTCAAGGTGCACCCTCGGCCTCTGGGGGCACCTCCCAGCTTCCAGGGAAACCAGGCAGCCTCTAGGGAAACCACACAGCCTCCAGGGAAACCCATCCAGCCTCCAGGAGCACCCCCCAGCCTCCGGGAGCACCTCCAGCCTGGGAGACCACCCAGCCTCCGGGGGCACCAGCCACCTCCGGGGCACCATCCAGCCTCCTTGGGCACCATCCAGCCTCCATGGGCATCATCCAGCCTCCGGGGCACCATCCAGCCCAGGGAAACCACAGCCTCAAGGCACCTCGGCCTCCGGGGCACCCCCCAGCCCAGGAAACCAGGCAGCCTCAGGGAAACCACACAGCCTAGGGGAAACCATCCAGCCTCCAGGAGCACCACCCAGCTCTGGAGCACCACCCAGCCTCTAGGAGCACCACCCAGCCTCCGGAAGCACCACCCAGCCTCCAGGGAGCGCCATCCAGCCTCCAGGAACACCATCCAGCCTCCTGGGGCACCATCCAGCTTCCAGGAACACCATCCAGCCTCCGGGAACACACCCAGCCTCCAGGAGCACCACCCAGCCTCCAGGAGCATCCAGCCTCCAGCAGCACCACATCCAGCCTCCGGGGGCACCATCCAGCCTCCGAGGGCACCATCCAGCCGCTGGGGGCACCACCCAGCCTGGGAGCACCACACCCACCTGGGAGCACCACCCACCAGGACACCATCCAGCCTCCGGGCACCACATGCAGCCTGGGGCACCATCGAGCCTCCAGGAGCCCACCCAGCCTCCTGGAGCACCATCCAGCCTCCAGGAAACCACCCAGCCTCCAGGAAACCACCAGCCTCAGGGAGCACCACCCAGCCTCCGGGCACCATCCAGCCTGGGCACCTTCCAGCCCAGAGGCTGCATCGAGCCTCCGGGGCACCATCCAGCCTCCCTACCATCCAGCCTCCAGGAGCGCCATCCAGCCTCCAGGAACACCAGCCAGCCTCCAGGAGCACCACCCAGCCTCCTCGAGCACCACCCAGCCTCCGGGGGCACCTCCCAGCCTCCGGGAGCACAACCCAGCCTCCGGAAGCACAACCCATCCTCCAGGAGCACCATCTTTCCTCCGGGGGCTTTACCCAGGCTCCGGGAGCACCATCCACCCTCCAACCCAGCCTCCAGGAGCACCACCCAGCCTCCAGGAGCACCACCCAGCCTCCAGGAGCACCATCTTTCCTCCGGGGGCTTTACCCAGGCTCCGGGAGAACCATCCACCCTCCAGGAGCACCATCCAGCCTCCGGGGGCACCACCCAGCCTGGAGTACCACCCAGCCCAGGAGCACCATCCAGCCTCCAGGAGCACCACCCAGCCTCCAGGAGCACCATCCGGCCTCCAGGAGCACCATCCAGCCTGGGGCACCACCCAGCCTCCTGAGCACCACCCAGCCTCCAGGAGCGCCATCCAGCTTCAAAGAACACCAGCCAGCCTCCAGGAGCACCACCAAGACTCCAGGAGCACCATCCAGCCTCCAGCAGCACCATCCAGCCTCCGGGCACCATCCAGCCTCCGGGGCACCATCATCCAGGCCTCAGGGGCACCATCCAGCTGCCGGGGGCACCACCCAGCCTCCAGCACCACCCAGCCCAAGAGCACCACCCAGCCTGGGAGCACCACCCGGCCTCCGGGGAGCACCACCCACCTGGGGCATCCCCTGCCTCCAGAAGCACCACCCAGCGTCCAGGAGCACCACCCAGCATCCAGGCGCACCTCCCAGCCTCCTGGAGCACCCACCCACCTTCCAGGAGCACCATCCAGCCTCCAGGAGCACAACCCAGCCTCCAGGAGCACCCACCCAGCTTCCAGAGCACCACCCAGCCCAGGAACACCACCCAGCCCGGGACCACCACCCAGCCTCCAGCACCATCCAGCCCAGGAGCACCACCCAGCCCAGGAGCACCACCCAGCCGCCAGGAGCACCATCCAGCCTACAAGAGCACCACCCAGCCTGGAAGCACCACCCAGCCCAGGAGCACCACCCAGCCTCCGGGGCATCCCCAGCCTCCAGGAGCACCACCCAGCCTCCAGGAGCACCATCCAGGCCTCCGGGGCACCATCCAGCCTCCGGGAGCACCAACCAGCCTCCTGGAGCACCACCAAGCCTCAGGGGGCATCCCCCAGCCTCCAGTTAAACCACCCAGCCTCCAGGAGCACCATCCAGCCTCCCGGGGCTTCATCCACCCTCCAGGAGCACCTTCCAACTTCCGGGGGCACTACCCAGCCTCCGGGAGCACCATCCCGCCGCCAGAATCGCAATCCAGCCTCCACGAACACCAGCCAACCTCCAGGAGCACCACCCAGCCTCCGGGAGCACTACCCAGCCTCCAGGAGCACCATCCAGCCTCCGGGCGCATCCCCCAGCTCAGGGCACCACCCAGCCTCCAGGAGCACCATCCAGCCTTCGGGGGCACCACCCATCCTCCGGGAGCACCACCCAGGCTTCGGGGGCACCACCCATCCTCCGAGAGCACCACCCAGCCTCCGGGGGCATCCCCCAGCCTCCAGCAAAAACACCCAGCCACTAGGAGCACCATCCAGCCTCCGGGGGCTTCACCCAGCCTCCGAGAGCACCATCCACCCTCCAGGAGCGCCGTCCACCCTCCTGAAACACCACCCAGCCTCCAGGAGCACCACCCAGCCTCCTGGAGCACCATCCAGCCTCCAGTTGCACCATCCAGCCTCCGAGGGCACCACCCAGCCTCCGGGAGCACCACTCAGCCTCCAGGAAAACCATCCAGCCTCGGGGGCACCACCCAGCCTCCAGGGCACCCAACCTCAGGAGCACCATCCAGCCGCCAGGAGCACCCATCAGCCTCCAGGGGAGTTCCTGCCCAGCCTCCGAGCACCATCCACCCACTCCAGAGCGCCATCCACCCTCCAGGAATATCATCCAGCCTCCAGGAACAACCACCCACCCTCCTGGAGCACCACCCAGCCGCCAGGGAGCACCATCCAGCCTCCGAGGGGCACCACCCAGCCTCCGGGAGCACCACCCAGCCGCCAGGAGCATCCAGCCTCCGAGGGCACCACCCAGCCTCCGGGAGAACCAAGCCCAGCCTCAGGGAGCCACCACCCAGCCGCCAGGAGCACCATCCCTCCAGGAACACCACCCAGCCGCCAGGAGCACCACCCAGCCGCCAGGAAGCCATCCAGCCTCCAGGAGCACCACCCAGCCTCAGGAAAAGCAACCAGCTTCAGGAAAATCTCACAGCCTCTGGGAGCACCACTCAGCCTCAGGGCACTGCCTCCCAGCCTTCAGGAGCATCATCCAGCCTCAGGGCACCATCCAACCTCCAGGGGCACCTCCCAGCCTTCAGGAGCACCACCCAGCCTCGGGAGCACCACCCAGCCTCAGGGGCACCTCCAGCCTTCAGGAGCATCATCCAGCCTCAGGGGCTGCATCCAGCCTCGGGGGCACCTCCCCAACCTTCGGGAGCACCACCCCGCCTCGGGAGCACCACCCAGCCTCGAGAACTGCCACCCAGCCTCCAGGAGCACCATCCAGCCTCCAGCAAACCATCCAGCCTCGGGAGGCACCACCCAGCCTCCGGGAGTACCACCAGCCTCCGGGGCACCACCCAGCCTCCGGGAGCACCATCAACCTCAGGAGCACCACCCAGCCTCCAGGAGCAGCATCCAGCCTCAGGAGCACCACCCAGCTTCAGAACACCTTCCAGCATCCAGGAGCACCACACCCAGCTTCCAGGAACACCATCCAGCCTCAGGAGGCACCACCCAGCCCCAGAACACCATCCAGCTGGGAGCACCACCCAGCCTCCAGGAGCGCCATCAGCTTCAAGGGGTACCATCCAGCCTTCAGGGCACCATCCAGCTTCAGGAACACCATCCAGCCTCGGGAACTGCTACAGCCTCCAGGAGCACCACCCAGCCTCCAGGAGGCCTGCCCAGCCTCTGGGGGCACCATCCAGCACCTCAGGGCACCACTTAGCTTGGGGCACCATCAGCCTCCGAGGGGGCACCATCCAGCTTCCAGGGAGCACCATCAGCCTCCGGGGTACCACACCCAGCCTCCAGGGAGCACCACCAGCCTCCAGGCAGCATCCATATCAACAGCACCATCCAGCCTCCGGGGGCACTATCCAGCCTCCGAGGGCACCATCCAGCCGCTGGGGGGGGCACCACCCAGCCTCAGGAGCACCACAGCCTCCGGAGCACCATCCAGCCTCGGGAGCACCACCCAGCCTCCAGGGCAATCGCTTCAGGAACCATCCAGCCTCAGGGTCACCATCCAGCTTCCAGGAACACCATCCAGCCTCCAGGAACACCACCCAGCCTCCCAGAGAGCACCACCCCAGCCTCCAGGAGCAGCATCAGCCTCCAGCAGCACCATCCAGCCTCCGGGGGCACCATCCAGCCTCCGAGGCACCATCCAGCCGCTGGGGGCACCACCCAGCCTCCGGGAGCACCACCCAGCCTCGGAATACCGCAGCCTCCAGGGGCACCATCCAGCCTCAGGAACACCAGCCAGCCTCAGGAGCACCACCTAGCCTCCAGGAGCTGCCATCAGCCTCCAGCAGCACCATCCAGCTTCGGGAACACCAGCTAGCCTCAGGGGTACCACCCAGCCTCAGAAGCACCATCCAGCCTCCAGCCTCACCATCAGCCTCCGGAAGCACCATCCACCCTCCAGGAGGCGCCGTCACCCTCCAGGAACACCACCCAGCCTGCAGAAGCACCACCCAGCCTCCTGGAGCACCATCCAGCCTCCGAGGCACTACCCAGCCTCAGGGAAATATCCAGCTTCCCGAGAGGAAAACCCCACAGCCTCTGGGAATCACCCACTCAGCCTCCGGGGGCATCTCCCAACCTCCAGGCACCATCCAGTCTCCCGGGGGCACCATCCAGCCTCAGGGGCACCATGAGCCTCAGAAGCACCATCCAGCCTCCAGGAGGCATCACCCAGCCTCCAGGAGCACCGTCCAACCTCAGGAGCATACCATCCAGCTTCGAGAACACCAGCCAGCCTCAGGGAGCACCACCCAGCCTCCAGGAGCACCATCCAGCCTCCAGGAGCACAGCCCAGCTTCCAGGAGCACCATCCAGCCTCCAGAGCACCACAGCCTCCAGAGGCACCATCCAGCCTCAGGAGCACCACCCAACCTCCAGGAGCAGTCCAAACTCAGGAGCACAGCCCAGCTTCCAGGAGCACCATCCAGCCTCCAGAGCACCACCCAGCTTCCGGAAGCACCACCCAGCCGCCGGGAGCACCACCCAGCCTCGGGGGCATCCCCAGCCTCCAGGAGCACCGCAGCTGCTCAGGAGCACCATCCAGCCTCGGGGGCACCATCCAGCCTCGGGACCACCACCCAGCCTCCCTGGGCACCACCCAGCCTCAGGAGCACCACCCAGCCTCCAGGAGCACAGCCCAGCCTCCAGGCGCAGCATCAGCCTCCAGCAGCACCATCAAGCCTCGAGGCACCATCCAGCCTCCGGGGGCTTCACCCAGCCTCCGAGCACCATCCAGCCTCCAGGAGCGCCGTCCACCCTCAGGAACACCACCCAGCCTCCCAGGAGCACCACCCAGCCTCCTGGAGCACCATCCAACCTCCAGGAGCACCATCCAGCCTCGAGCACCACCCAGCCTCGGGAGCACCATCCACCCTCAGAAAACCATCCAGCTTCCAGGAAAACCCCACACAGCCTCTGGGAGTACCACTCAGCCTCGAGGGGGCACCTCCCAGCCTCAGGAGCACCATCCTGCCTCCGGGGGCACCATCCAGCCTCCCGGGGCACCATCCAGGCCTCCAGGGCCTGGCCTCCTGGAGCACAAAGCAAAATCAGGAAACCACCCAGCCTCCAGAAAGTACAGCCTCGGGAGCACCACCCAGCCTCGGGCACCATCCAGCCTCGGGGGCAAATTCCCGGCCTCGGAGAAATCATCACTCTCAGAGGCACATCCAGCCTCCTTGCGCACCATCCAGCCTCGGAGGTATCATCCAACCTCAGGGCACCATCCAGCACTCAGGGAAACCACACAGCCTCAGGGTACACCCCCTCGGCCTCGAGGCACCTCCCAGCTTCCAGGAAACCAGGCAGCCTCAGGAAACCACACAGCCTCCAAAAGCCATCCAGCCTCCAGAGCACCGCAGCCTCCGGGAGCACCCAGCCTCGGGAGGCACTACCCAGCCACGGGGCACCATCCAGCCTCCAGGGGGCCACCACCTCCCAGCCTCCTTGGGCACCATCAGCCTCCAGGGGCACCACCCAGCCTCCAGGAGCACCACCCAGCCTCCGGGGCACCATCCAGCCTCCTTGGTCACCATCCAGCCTCCGGGGCATCGTCCCGCAGCCACCGGGGGCACCATCCAACTCGGGGCACCATCCAGCCTCCTTGGGCACCATCCAGCCTCAGGAGCACCACCCAGCCCCTCCGGGGGCACCATCCAGCCTCCTTAGGCACCATCCAGCATCGGGGGCATCATCCCAGCCACCGGGGGCACCACCCAACCTCCAGGGGCACCATCCAGCCTCCTTGGGCACCATCAGCCTCTGGAGCACTACCCACACCACCGGGGGCACCATCCAGCCTCGGGGGCACCATCCAACCTCGCCGGGCACCATCCAGCCTCAGGGCACCACGCTACCAGGGAGCACCCAGCCTCAGGAGCCACCACCCAGCCTCCAGAGGCTGTCAGCCTCAGGGGCACCACCCAGCCTCCGGGGGCACCATCCCAGCCTCCTTGGGCACCATCCCGGCCTCCGGGGCACCATCCAGCCTCAGGGCACCATCAGCCTCCGGGGCATCATCCCCCCCTCCGGGGCACCATCCAGCTACTCAGGGCACCATCCAGCCTCGGGGCATCATCCCGCCTCAGGGGCACCATCAGCCTCCCAGGAAACCACACAGCCTCAAGGTGCACCCTCGGCACTCGAGGCAGCACCTCCCAGCCTCCAGGAGCACCACCTACAGCCCCCTCCAGGAGCACCATCCAGCCTCCAGCAGCACCACCCAGCCTCCTGGAGCACCATCCAGCCTCAGCAGCACCATCAGCTCCAGAACACCAGCCAGCCTCAGGCGCACCACCCCAGCCTCCAGGGGCACCATCAGCCTCCAGCAGCACCATCCCAGCCTCGGGGGCACCATCCAGCCTCCGTGAGCTAAGCAACCAGCCTCCAGGGGCACCATCCAGCCTCGGGGCACCATCCAGCCTCCGGGGGCACCACTGCCAGCCTCCGGGGCACCACCCAGCCTCAGGGGCACCATCCAGCCTCAGGGGCACCATCCATCCTCGGGGAACACCATCCGAGCCTCAGGAGCTCCCTTAACCTCCTGGATCACCATCCAGCCTCAGGTAAACCACCCAGCCTCCAGGGGAAACCACCCAGCCTCAGGAGCTACAGCCTCAGGGAGCTACTACCCAGCCTCGGGGGCACCATCCAGCCTCCAGGAAACCACTTAGCCTCGGGGGGCACCATCCAGCCTCCAGGGAATCACCCAGCCTCCAGGAAACCATCCAGCCTCCAGGGAAACCATCAGCCCCTCGGGAGCACCATCCAGCCTCAGGAGCACTACCCCGGCTCTCTCCAGGGCACCACCCAGCCTCCAGGGGGCACCATCCAGCCTCAGGGGCACCATCCATCCTCCGGGGAGCACCATCCAGAACCTCCAGGAGCTCCACCCAACCTCCTGGATCTGTCAACCTCAGGTAAACCACCCAGCCTCAGGGGAAACCACCCAGCCTCCGGGAGCACCACCCAGCCTCCGGGAGCACTACCCAGCCTCAGGGGCACCATCCAGCCTCAAACCACCCAGCCTCGGGGCACCATCCAGCCTCAGGGAATCACCCCAGCCTCAGGAAGCCTCCAGCCTCAGGAAACCATCCAGCCTCGGGAGCACCATCCAGCCTCCAGAGCACTGCCCAGCCTCCGGGGCACCACATGTACTTCTCGGGGGCACCATCCCAACCTCGCCCAGGCACCATCCAGCCCAGAATCATCATCCAGCTTCCGGGGACAGCATCCAGCCTCGGGAACCACACAGCCTCAGGTGCACCCTCGGCCTCGGTACCTCCCAGCTTTCCAGGAAGCCAGGCAGCCCTGCGAGGGCACCTCCCAGCCTCGGGACACCACCCAGCTTCGGGAAGCACCCCACAACCTCAGGGCACCACCCAGCCTCAGGGAAATGCCCACAGCCTCAAGGGGCACCCCCCGGCCTCCCAGGCACCTCCCAGCTTCCAGGGTAGGCAGCCTCCAGGGAAACCACCCGGCCTCCAGGGCTGCCAGCCTCGGGGGAGCACCACCCAACCCGGGGAGGCACCACAGCCTCTGGGGGCACCATCCAGACTCCTTGGGCACCATCCAGCCTCCGGGGGCATCATCCAGCCTCAGGGGCACCACTAACCTCAGAAACCACACAGCTTCCAAGGGGCACCCTCGGCCTCGGGGCACCTCCAGCTTCCAGGAAAACCAAGGCAGCCTGCGGGGGCACCTCCCAGCCTCCAGGGGCCACCACCCAGCTTTCCTGGGCACCACCTTGTACTCAGGGAGCACTACCCAGCCTCCGGGGCACCACCCCTCAGGGGCACCACCCAGCCTCAGGGGCACCACGCAGCCTCAGGGGGCACCACCCAGCCTCAGGAGCACCACCCGGCCTCCAAGGCACCCGCAGCCTCCGGGAGCACCATTTAGCCTCGGGGCACCACCCAGCCTCGGGGCACCACCCCAGCCTCAGGGCACCACCCAGCCTCTGGGAGCACCACCCAGCCTCCAGGAGCACCACCCAGCTTCCAGAGCTGCAACCTCCAGGGGCACCACCCAGCCTCCCGGGGTGCACCGCACCAACCTCAGGAGCCTACCCACCCTTTCTGAGCACCACCCAGTCTCCACGAGCACCTCCCAGCCTCCAGCAGCTACCACGAAACCTCAGGAGTAGCACAGTATTATGCGTCTTCCATGTTTAAATATAAAGTACTGTTGAAATACTTTTAGGAACAGCATGGTAAACAGAGACATTAATCCCCAGAAAAAGTTATAAAGCAAATAAAGAGAGCTGCTATTTTCTTTATTGTCATTATACTCCGGTTGTTCAAGAACACAGATAGTTTCGTCATAAGTACAGTGTTTCCGGTGGTTCAACTCTCAGAAATGCCAGTTAAGGAGACGGCACTCCTTGTCACTTTTATTCGAAGTTGAATAATTCCTAGATGATGGATAAAATAGGTGGGTCTGTCTGTATCTATTCTAGATTGAGCTATACAATCTTTTGGGTAAAAACTCATCCTTCTCTAACATTTATATACATATGAAGACTACCTTTGCATTGCTGAGGCAAAGCAAAAATGTTGGAGATCAACGGATTAAAAAAATTAAGCATTGGATATACGGTGTATTGTATCGACTCAGAAGATGAAGTTAAAAACAGCATAATCTTTTCCACTACCCGGACATATATAGTGCGATTTTTTATTTATTTTTTATGAAGCTCCAACCCCTCCTACGTCGGATACTAACTGTATTATTTTTTAACAGCATTTACTGTATAACTAGCGACAAATTACTAACTCTACCTCGGGTATGTTTTGAGGACGACTCCCAGCTTACGTCCACTGACTACTATCAATACAACTTCTTCATCTACAACAATATTATACTTCATCCACTACACCATAACACTACAACAACTATACTATCATCTACGTTACATCCACTACACAATTACACAACAACAACTTCTCTAACTATACTACTTCCTCCAGCACTTTCATCTATCCTACACCTACTACCTATCATCTACGCTACATCCCTATATCCTGATTATTACACTAAATAGGGATAATTACCTAATATCGATAACTTCTATGTATCTTTTTTAACCTTCTAACTGGTCCACAGGCCATCGTACAGTTTATCATATTAGGTATACATGGAAATGTTTCAGAAACAAAAATTAAACTGACTTAACCTAACTTAATGAATATTATAACTCAATAATTATTTCTGTACTTTTAAACACAGGATGATAAATCATATGATATTATAATATATTCTCAAATGTAAATATCAATATAAGCATCGGTCAAACACTAATAAATTTAAAGGTGCCAAAACAACAGTAGAACATAAACTATACATATGAGAGGAAAACAAATACCATAGTGATAAGTGAAAGTAATAAATAACTAAATAAACCCTGAAACTAATTATATATGTTACGATGTTCTTTGTCTTCTATATTATATATTACTTATATTAAGTTATATGGTTACTGCAGCACATTCTCATTACATAAATTGAAACACACACACACACACACACACACACACACACACACACACACACACACACACACATATACAATATGTATGTGTTGGTATAATATTACTGCACTTCAACAACTAAGGTTTTTAAAAGGCATATACTAAATTAAGTAAATATATTAGGCATCAACAATTAAAAGTGAGAGAAATACATAGAGTGGTCTGGCATACACAACGAAGGTGGAATTTGGGGGTTGTCCCTTGGGTCTCTCCCTCCCTCCTGAGCCTCAATAGGTAGAAGAACCACCGCACAAGAGGCTCGTCTGAAGTATGTGGGGGCGCTCTACAGGGCAAACCTGAACATAAGGGACCGGCCTAGGCACGATCCCAGTTTTTATCATAGAGTTGAAAGTGGTCTGGTTATTTTTGGCCAAGGATGGTGAGGTGAAGATAGTGTAAGCATCCACTATTAGGAATTGAAGCAATATTGAGTAGTGGGTGGAGTGTTAGTGGAGTGTAGGTGATAGTGGGGTGAATAGTGTAGGTGATAGTTTATGCAGTGGTCCTTAAACTGGGAGGCGGTCAGAGAGAGAGAAAAAGTCAGGTCAGGAACTGAACGCGTCTTATACACGATTGCTCCATCCCTCCTACTCTATGGAACCAAGGGTTGCATCAGGGGTGTGGGGGGATCTAGGATATATGCAGAGGGGACGAGGCAAAAAGTTTAGGAACCACTGGTGTGGTGGATGTAGCGTCGGTGATGGTGTAGTGAATGTGGTGTAGGTAATAGTGTACTGACTGTGCTGTAGGTAATAATAGCCAGTGGATGTGGTGTAGGTGATAGTGCTTTTTTGACTGTGGTGTAGGTAATAATAATGTAGTGGATGTGGTGTAGGTGATAGTGTGTACCGACAGCAGTGTAGGAAATAATGTAGTGGATGTGGTGTAGGTGATAGCGTACTGACTGTGGTGTAGGTAATAATGTAGTGGATATAGATTGTAGGTGATAGTGTACCGACTGTGGTGTAGTGGCAAGTGTACTGACTTCTGTGGTGTAGGTAATAATGTAGTGGATGTGGTGTGGTGATAGTGTACTGACTGTGGTGTAGGCCAATAATGTAGTGGTGTGGTGTAGTGATAGTGTGTACTGTAGGTGTGGGTGTAGGTAATAATGCAGTGGATGTAGCGTCGGTGATGGTGTAGTGGATGTGGTGTAGGTGATGAATGTAGTGGATGTAGTATGGGTGATAGTGCAGTTGATGTACTGTAGGTAGTAGTGTGGTAGATGTGGTGTGGGTAATAATGTAGTGGATGTGGGGTGGCCAGGTGATGAGAGTGAACTGACTATGGTGTAGGTAATAATGTAGTGGATGTAGCGTCGGTGATGAGATTAGTGAATGTAGTTGTGGGTGATAGTGTACTGACTGTGGATTGCCAGGGTAATAATGTAGTGGATGTGGTGTGTGGGTGATAGTGTGTGTGGATGGGTGCCATTAATAATGTAGTGGATGCACTGTAAGTAATAGCATGAGTGGATGTGGGTAGGTGATGGTGTAGTGGTGGATGTGGTGTAGGTGATAGTGTAGTGGATGTGGTATGGAGGCCAATATGTAGTGGATGTGGTGTAGGTAATAGTGTAGTGGATGTGAATTGTAGGTGATAGTGTAAAAAGTGGATGTGGTGTAGGTAATAATGTAGTGGATGTAGGTGTAGGTTATAGTGTAGTGGATGTGGTGTGGTAATAATGTAGTGGATGTGGTGTAGGTGATGGTGTGCTGACTTTGTGGTGTGAGTAGTGAAGTGGATGTGGTGTAAGGGATAGTGTAGTGGATGTACTGCAGGTGATGGTGTGATGGATGTGGTGTAGGTAATGTAGTGGATGTGGTGTAGGTGATAGTGTACTGACTGTGGTGTAGGTGATGGTGTACTGACTGTGGTGTAGGTGATGGTGTACTGACTGTGGTGTAGGTAATAATGTAGTGGATGTGGTGTAGGTGATGGTGTACTGACTGTGGTGTAGGTGATAGTGTACTGACTGTGGTGTAGGTAATAATGTAGTGGATCTTGGTGTGGGTGATAGTCTTTTGTTGACTGTGGTGTAGGTAATGGCGTAGTGGATGTGGTGTAAGGTGATGAATGTGCTTTGACTGTGAGATTGTAAGGAGGTAATAATGTAGTGGATGTGTGGTGTAGGTGATAGTGTACTGACTGTGGCGTAGGTAATAATGTAGTGGATGTGGTGTAGGTGATAGTGTACCGACTGTGGTGTAGGTAATAATGTAGTGGATGTAGTCGGTATTAATTGTAGTGGATGTGGTGTAGGTGATGGTGTACCGACACCAATGGTGTAGAGTAATAATATAGTGGATGTAAGCGTCGGTAATAGTTGTAGTGGATGTGGTGTAGGTGATAGTGTACCGACTTTGTAATTAGCCAGGTAATAATGTGAGTGAAAGGATGTGGTGTAGGTGATGGTGTACTTTGACTTTGTAGTGTAGGTATAATGTAGTGATACTAACAACAGCAATAACTGTAAAAACAATAATAACAACAACAACAACAAGCATATAATAATTTTAGTATAAATAATGTAACATTTTTAACTGCTATTGTACACTTGACTAGACTTATACACACACACACACACACACTAAGGTTAATGTAACGGTTCCTAATATAAACTACTTTTATGTGTCGTTATGCTTTGGCTACCGGTAGAGACAGGATATATTTTGATTCGGATTTATTAAAGATTGGTGTTATATTTGAATAAGTTTTCCGGAGTTATGTTATGGTGTTTTTTTTTTAACTATCGGGTTATGTTGTCAGATTTGCTTGCTATAATAAACTCCTGTGTAAATGGTAGTAGTGGTGGTGAATGGTGGTGGTAGTGGTGAGTGTGAGGATAGTGGTGGTGGTGAATGGTGGTGGTAGTGGTGGTGAGGGATGGTGGTAGTCAGTGGGCAATTGGTGAGAGTAGTGGTGGTGAGGGATGGTAGTGTTAGTAGTCAGTAGTTAGTAATAGTGGTACTGGTGTTGATGAGTAATATTGGTTGTGATAGTTATAAGGGTGGTAAGTAATGATTGATTGTGGTAGTAGTAGATTTGTTAGTGGTAGCAGCCTTGGTAGTGATGGTACTAATGCTATAGATAAGATATATATATAATAGGTAGGTATGTTGGAAATTTTAAGTAGGTAAGGAGAGATGAAATACATAGCAGGTAGACGAGGAAAAAGATATACTATGTACGTAAAATAGGTCATGGTAGGTAGATCAGAGGGTAAGGTAGATCAGGGTGGTAGATAGGTGAGGGGGGACATTAAATACAGGTAGGTAAGACAGGTAGGGTGACACAGGTAAGAGGTGTAGGTGAGGTCAAGGTAGAGATAATTACTAATTGATCCACCATAAATGAATACTATGAACCTCTAAACTTGTACTACCACTAATACCACTACAATTACCTGCACTTCTGTTACCACCACATCGCCACCACCTTTACTGTGTAGGGAGGGTGGGGAAGGAGGGGGTGGGGTGCAGAGGGACAGGGAGGGATAGGGTGAGGAGTAGGGGACCAGCCACTTAACCTGGCTGACCGCAAGGCTGACTCACCAGTAGCAACAATTACTATTTTTTACTGAGTGTACCCCTACCACTATCCCACCTCCCTCCCGGTGGTAGTAGGTGAAATTGAGGTGATAATGTGTGTGGTGGTGGCCGGTAATAAAGTCACGGAAAAAGTCACAGAAAAAGTCACAATTTTGGCTAGGAAAGAAAAAAAGTCAGGAAAAAGTCAAATTAATTTATGGTGGCCGGTAATAAAGGTTAGGTTAGGTTGGGTTACTGAAACTGATTGACATATTAACCTTAAAAATGCTTGAGGAATTCGATAGTCAACTTTTCTTTTTCCTGTGACCTTTTTTTCCTGGAGCTTCCTGTGACTTTCCCCTCTAATGACTTTTCTGTGACTTTTTCTGTGACTTTTTTACCTGCGTTCGTCGTGGTAGTGAATGTAGTGGTATGTGTGTATATGGTAGTGATGGTAGTAGGTGGTAATTATTTGTTTTATATTTGTCGTTGTTGTTGTGGTAGTATGGTGTTTTTTATATGTTTGAAATACTTTGTACAATTTATACATACTTTGTAATTCTTATCCTTTATTGGTCTTTAATATTTTCTCTATCTCAATTTACATTTTGTTTTTCATTATCTCAATTATTTCCTTTTCATTTATTAAATAATCTACTAACATTTTATCATCATAATCCCTGACTGTATACAAACGGCACCTTACCCAACTGAAAATAGGACGTGAAACCAATGAAACTCTTTTATGGATTTGATCACAGTTTGGATTTACGTAAGAATAAGATGGATGACGGAAGGAGAATGTCTGCATATATGTTTGTGTTTTATATGGATGGAGTGTGCGTATGTATGTGTTTAGCCTTGTACTTGCTTCTGGTCACTACACGTACAGTTGAAGAAGTTTGCGTACCTCATCACAAACACCCACTAAACTGCTCCACACTTTTCGCTTCTGACTAAACCAGTAGTTGATTACATACAACAGAAGACACTTTTATTTCCTGGCACCAAGACCCTCTGCTGTGCTGGCCTGTCTCTCAATTGGACTTCTGGTTGGGTATTATAGTGTCATAGTAGTCATGATAGTACCATAATAGTGCCTTGATAGTGCCTTGATAAAGCCATAACAGTACCATGTAGTGCCATACTTTGTGCCATAGCAGTGCCTTTGATAGTGCCTTGATAGTGTCATAACAGTGCCTTGATATAGTGCCATAACAGTGCCTTGATAGTGTCATAACAGTGCCTTGATAGTGCCATAACAGTGCCATGATAGTGCCATAATAGTGCCATAAGGTAGTGCAAAAACCATTCGTTATACTAGATGTAATGATACTGTAACCAGCAACACCAGACCACTGAACACAACACCATTGTTTACACTGTGGCCTCGATTGACTATCACAGAACTTGATCTAAAATTCTTATAAACATCCAGTGAACATTTGTCTCCGGGGTGGGGATATGAGGAAGCTGTACTGGGTGGTAAACGGCCCAGTGATGGTTTTAGAATCACAGTATCTTGGTGTGAACTTTCGAAGATTGAGCAATAAATCAAGTCCTGCATGGTGGTGTAACTTTACCGCCTCTAAAGGAATCACTTACTGGCATATCAACTTAGTGAGTGCAAGGAGTGTAACGGTCTGTGTTCTATATACACGTAGGTAGAACACAGACGGACCTCACTGGGTATACAATTAGGCGGAACTTTTATGTGTAAAGGCTGGTGAAGAGTGTTGCTTCATGCTGGTTTTCTGTGTGTTGGTTTGATTGTTTTGAATTTGAAGGATAGAATATGACTAAACTTGTTCCCAACCCCTTTGCTAGTGAGTGGTTGATAAGGTCACCACAAATGCTATCAGAAGGGTGTATGTGTGTGTGTGTGTGTGTGTGTGTGTGTGTGGGGAGGGAGGGAACAGTTGAGTATTAGTATGATAGGGAGAGGAAGGGAGAGTTGCGTACGAAGCATCACACTTCCTGATCAACAAGAAGGAAACAATAAGATACTACAGTAAAGGATTCTGTCACTACTAGAAACTATACCTTTGATAATATTGAAGTTGGGTTAAATTATCATATTATAAAAGTTAAATTGAGAGAAATTCAAAGTTGGTCATTATATATTTTGAAAATTTTTGATAACTTTGATCGAAATTTAAATACGTGAACTGACTTGAGGAGTATATTTTGTGTCACTCTCTTATATATCTCTCTCATTCCTTCCCTCCTCCTTTTCTCCCTACTGCACCCACCAACATCATCTCATCCTTCCTTCCTACCTCCTTCTATACCTAAACAATCATCTCCCTATGCCTACCTACCTACCTACCTACCTGCAGTCGAGTAAATCTCGCTGGCACTGCACTCGACAGCTTCGCCACCCCAACTGTATAGTCAGGCGTCCAGTCACAGATAGATAGAACTAATGGTAACCCTAGGCGTAAAGCAGTGAAGGCTGGGATTACATTGATAATGGCATGATGCATACTGATGTCTTGAGTGGTTAGCTTTCTGATTGGCTGTATAATGAGACAAAGGCTCTCACGCTTGGAAAGAGAAGTAAGCTAGGAGTTTACATGGTAAGTAGAGAGTATTATGGTGAGAGAAAATGTGGCGTGTCTCGAGGGTGAGATGTTAACACTGTATATAAACACAGGCACAGTACAAGTCTAACTAGTATATAAAATACCAATGCGTGTTACAGCTTTATTTTTGCACTAGTTCAATAGGGGGATTAATGGGGTTCATTACACAATTTATGATAGACTATGGTATTCTCGTGACCTAACCTTACAATTAGAATGGCACTTCACTAAGTCGATCGTTTGGAGGTTCAGGATCACCACACTTCTACCGTCTACAGCTAGCACTTGCTGTTACGTTGAGTGGCAGCACTCTGTCAATGGACCCAGCTGGGAACTTCGTTGCCTTCGCGGCGGACTTCTTTGATAGGCAGGACAGGGGACGTAGTTTGCTGGCCCTCCTTGGTTATCAGGCTGTTCTGCCCGGGAGAGGCTCAGCCCCTATATATATTGGACGAGCCGGGGGTGACCTCTCCTACTTAAGTGGGTGTGTCTTGACCGGGTTGTTGGGTTGGGTAACCTCTGACCCAGCT
>NW_024726544.1:0-15209 GCF_018991925.1 Homarus americanus
AGTCTCCCATTCGGGTGTGCAAGTTCTCTGTAGTATGCTTTTAAATCGACCCCCGATTGACTTTGACGGTCTCCCATTCGGGTGGGCAAGTTCTCTGTATTATGCTATTAAATCGACCCCCGATTGACTCTGACGGTCTCCCATTCGGGTGTGAAACTTCTCTAGTATGTTGTATAATGTGATCGAGGTGCCCCTACCTTACTATAGTGAAATAGTGCCATCCAGCGTACAAGGGCGGACGCTTTCATGACAGTCTCCCACTCGGTGAGTGTAGATTCTCGGATCATTTTGTATAGTATGATATTAAATTGACCCTCGATTGACTCTGACGGTCTCCCATTCGGGTGTGGAACTTCTCTGGTATGTTGTATAATGTGATCGAGGTGCCCCTACCCCTTACTATAGTAAAATAGTGCCATCCATCGTACAACGGCGGCGATTTTTCATGACCGTCTCCCACTCGGTGTGTGCAGATTCTTGGATCATTTTGTATAGTATGCTCTAAAATCGACCATCGATTGACCCTGACGGTCTCCCATTCGGGTGGGCAAGTTCTCTGTAGTATGCTATTAAATCGACCCCCGATTGACTTTGACGGTCTCCCATTCGGGTGTGCAAGTTCACTGAAGCATGCTATGAAACCGACCCCCGATTGACTTTGACGGTCTCCCATTCGTGTGTGCAAGTTCTCTGTTGTATGCTATTAAATCGACCCCCGATTGACTTTGACGGTCTCCCATTCGGGTGTGCAAGTTCTCTGTAGTATGCTATTAAATCGACCCCCGATTGACTCTGACGGTCTCCCATTCGGGTGTGGAACTTCTCTGGTATGTTGTATAATGTGATCGAGGTGCCCCTACCCCTTACTATAGTGAAATAGTGCCATCCAGCGTACAAGGGCGGACGCTTTCATGACAGTCTCCCACTCGGTGAGTGTAGATTCTCGGATCATTTTGTATAGTATGATATTAAATTGACCCTCGATTGACTCTGACGGTCTCCCATTCGGGTGTGGAACTTCTCTGGTATGTTGTATAATGTGATCGAGGTGCCCCTACCCCTTACTATAGTAAAATAGTGCCATCCATCGTACAACGGCGGCGATTTTTCATGACCGTCTCCCACACGGTGTGCTGCAGATTCTCGGATCATTTTGTATAGTATGCTCTTAAATCGACCCTCGATTGACTTTGACGGTCTCCCATTCGGGTGGGCAAGTTCTCTGTAGTATGCTATTAAATCGACCCCCGATTGACTTTGAAGGTCTCCCATTCGGGTGTGCAAGTTCTCTGTAATATGCAATCAAATCGACCCCCGATTGACTTTGACGGTCTCCCATACGGGTGTGGAACTTCTCTGGTATGTTGTATAATATGACCGAGGTGCCTCTACCCCTTACTATAGTGAAATAGTGCCATCCAGCGTACAAGGGCGGACGCTTTCATGACCGTCTCCTACTCGGTGTGTGCAGGTTCTCGGATCATTTTGTATAGTATGCTATTAAATCGACCCCCGATTGACTTTGACGGTCTCCCATGCGGGTGTGGAACTTCTTTGGCATGTTGTATAATATGACGGAAGTGCCTCTACCCCTTACTATAGTGAAATAGTGCCATCCAGCGTAAAAGGGCGGCGGTTTTTCATGACCGTCTCCCACTCGGTGTGTGCAGATTCTCGGATCATTTTGTATAGTATGCTCTTAAATCGACCTCGATTGACTTTGACGGTCTCCCATTCGGTGGGCAACTTCTGTAGTATGCTATTAAATCAATTTCCGATTGACTTTGAATGGCCTCCATTCGAGGCAAAGTTCTTCTGTAGTACGCTATCAAATCGACCGATTGACTTTGACGGTCTCCCCATTCGCGTGCAAGTTCTGTTGTGGCGTTTAAACACCTCGCATTGACTTTTGACGTCTCCCCATTCGGTGCAAGTCCTCTGTTGTGATGCTATTAAATCGACTTTATTGATCGGACAGTCTCCATTCGGTGTGCAAGTTTCTGTAGTATGCTTTTAAATCGACCCCCGATTGACTTTGACGGTGTCCCATTCGGGTGGGCAAGTTCTCTATAGTATGCTATCAAATCGACCCCCGATTGACTTTGACGGTCTCCAATTCGGGTGTGGAACCTCTCTGGTATGTTGCATAATTTGTTCGAGGCACCACCCCTGCCCCTTACTATAGTGAAATAGTGCCATCCAGCGTACAAGTGCGGACGTTTTCATGACCGTCTCCCACTCGGTGTGTGTAGATTCTCGGGTCATTTTGTATAGTATGCTATTAAATCGACCCCCGATTGACTTTGACGGTCTCCCATTCGGGTGTGCAAGTTCTCTGTAGTATGCTATCAAATCGACCCCCGATTGACTTTGAGGGTCTCCCATGCGGGTGTGGAACTTCTCTGGTATGTTGTATAATATGACCGAGGTGCCTCTAACCCTACTATAGTGAAATAGTGCCATCCAGCCGCATAAGGGCGGACGCCATGACCGCTTCCCACTCGTGTGTGTGCAGATTCGGATCATTTTGTGGCGGTATGTTATTAAATTCAGAAATGACTTTGACGGTCTCCCATTCGGGTGTGGAAGTTCTCTGTAGTATGCGATTAAATCGACCCCCGATTGACTTTGACGGTCTTCCATTCGGGTGTACCGAGGTGCCCCTACCCCTTACTATAGTGAAATAGTGCCATCCAGCGTACAAGGGCGGCGGTTTTTCATGACCGTCTCCCACTCGGTGTGTGCAGATTCTCGGATCATTTTGTATAGTATGCTATTAAATCGACCCCCGATTGACTTTGACGGTCTCCCATGCGGGTGTGGAACTTCTCTGGTATGTTGTATAATATAACCGAGGTGCCCCTACCCCTTACTATAGTGAAATAGTGCCATCCAGCGATCAAGGGCGGCGGTTTTTCATGACCGTTTCCCACTCGGTGTGTGCAGATTCTCGGATCATTTTGTATAGTATGCTCTTAAATCGACCCTCGATTGACTTTGACGGTCTCCCATTCGGGTGTGGCAAGTTCTCTGTAGTATGCTATTAAATCGACCCCCGATTGACTTTTGAGGGTCTCCCCATTCGGGTGTGCAAGTTTTCTGTAGTATGCTATCAAATCGACCCCCGATTGACTTTGACGGTCTCCCATGCGGGTGTGGAACTTCTGGATATGTTGTATAATATGACCGAGGTACCCCTACCCCTTACTATAGTGAAATAGTGCCATCCAGCGTACAAGGACGGCGGTTTTTCATGATCGTCTCCCACTCGGTGTGTGCAGATTCTCGGATCATTTTGTATAGTATGCGATTAAATCGACCCCCGATTGACTTTGACGGTCTCCCATTCGGGTGTGCAAGTTCTCTGTAATATGCTTTTAAATCGGCACCCGATTGACTTTGACGGTCTCCCATTCGGGTGTGGAAGTTCTCTTGGTGCATTTGAAGTATGAGTTGAGTTTAATGAAGTTGATTTCGTCATAGGCACGGTGCTGTGCTGTGCCATCGACAACACCCTGACCGACTGGCAAATAAGCAAGGGGCATTTATTTTTACTATTTATTGTTAACTGCAAACTCCATCCCTTACTTAGGCTAGCATACCTAAGTTAAAGCAAACTCCCCTTGCCAATACAAGAAGGAAGAGGATTTCGACATAGACGAAACCTCCGGCGGCCCGGTAGTGATTGGTTAGGTTAGGTAGTGGTGGTTGCCTGTATTATAACTCTATAAAATTTAAGACCCCCCATTAGACTTTACCACGGTCAGGCTAAACAGGTTAGGTTAGATAGTGGTGGCTGTTTGGATTATTTCTTTGTCTCTTATTGACTTCAGCTGGCTAGCCTCTATAAAATTGAGGACACCAATAGACTCTATACCCAGGTTAGGTAGTGTTGGCTGCTTGGATTATTTCTTTCTGTCTGTCTGTTATTGACTTAGGCTGGCTAGCCTCTATAAAATTGAGGACACCAATAGACCTTGTACTAAGGTTAGGTTAAACAGACACTTGGAGCAGGCTGCTACACACTTCTGCTGCAATGGAGGATTTCGCCATCGGGGGCGTCACGAATCCTCCAGCGGCCTGGTAGTGGTTAGGTTAGGTAGTGGTGGCTGCCTGTATAACTCTATAAAATTTAGGACACCAATAGACTTTACCACGGTTAGGTTGAACAGGTTAGGTTAGGTAGTAGTGGCTGTTTGGATTATTTTGTCTCTTATTGACTTCAGCTGGCAAGCCTCGATAAAACTTTAGGACACCAATAGACTTTACCAAGGATAGGTTGGAGGCTTGGATTATTTGTTTGTCTCTTACTTAGGCTGGCAAGCCTCTATAAAACTTCAGGACACCAATAGACTTTACCAAGGTTCGGTAGTGTTGGCTGCTTGGATTATTTCTCTCTGTCTGTTATTGACTTAGGCTGGCTCGCCTTTTGTAAAATTGAGGACACCAATAGACTTTAACCAAGGTTAGGTTAAACAGACACTTGCGCAATGGAGCAGGCCGCTAGACACTGCTGCCGCTGCTGTAATGGAGGATTTCGCCATCGGGGGGCGTGACGAAACCTCCGGCCTGGTAGGGAGAAGTCTTAATGGATCGCGTGAGGATGCTGCTCTGCCATCTACAACACCCTGACCGGTACGTAAGTCGTCTACGAACGATTCGGTACAGCACATCAGCGACCGGGTGATCCGCATTTGGGACGGAGAGCGGCACTGATAACCGACTCCCGAGTTCCCCTTGCATGGGTCCATTCTCGGCGGTGCAGCAAGCTGCCCGCCAGAGTCTCGTAATATCTTTGACCGTCCCAATGCAGGCGTACGCGGTATCGTTGCTTCTCTAGCGGGATGCTGCCTTAGAGGCTTTCAGGCATAATCCCCGGACGTAGCCTCGCTCCACTGGCCGATCGACCAAGAACGGAACCATATGTCCGGACCTGCCGTTCCTCTCGTACTGAGCAGGACTACTATCGCAACGACCTCATTTTAACAGTAGGGTAAAACTAACCTGTCTCACGACGGTCTAAACCCAGCTCACGTTCCCTGTTAGTGGGTGAACAATCCAGACTAGAGTCAAGCTCAACAGGGTCTTCTTTCCCCGCTGTTTAGTGCAGGCCCGTTCCCCTGCCTGTGGGTTCGCTAGATAGTAGATAGGGACAGTGGGAATCTCGTTAATCCATTCATGCGCGTCACTAATTAGATGACGAGGCATTTGGCTATTTGTCACTCTGTCTGAGTTGATATTTATCCCCTGAACCTGGTGTCCCACCTGGAAGTGCTCATTTTGTGGGTTTTTTATTCTTAAGTGGCTAGGTTTATCTTCTGAATTGTCATCCTTAACTTACATTGTTTAAAATTACTGATTAAATCTAATGGATTGTCATCAGTGACTTGTAAGGCATGACGTGGATTGTGAGTGAGATTCCCGGGTTGTTCGGATCTACATATCTTGGAACATACATGACAGTTTACCCCTTTCCCCCCCGGTAGTTTGCTTACGGCTAATATCATGACAAGATATCGCCAGCCGGGATCCAACGGGCCTGCAAGCGCTCGACCCGCCCTTTTAGAAGATGGTAAAAATTGTCTGTATATAACAAGAATTGTCAGTGAGTGCATGTACAGAAAGGAAAGAGCAGGAAGGATTGAGATTTTTTTTGGTAGAGCACCTCCAAGTAGGACAACAGGGACAGAGGTATGTCCCGAAGGCCGCAGCCCAACGGTGGGCAGAGTTCTTTGGCAAGGTAAGGGTGTTACTGCCTTGCTTGCAGTATGGCGGACGCCCCCAGTGCAGGGCCGGGTGCGTCGATCAGCTTGCGACGGTTCTCAAATAGCCTACTTCCGATTTAGAATGGTACCCATGGAGGTTCCCCCCAGGTCCTTGATGTTAACTGGGGGGTTGGTCCTCATCTTAAGTTGGAAGAAGTGCCATCCTTGGAGGGTCCCTCCAGGTCCTTGATGTTAACTGAAGGGACGGTCCTCATCTTTTGTATTTGTTATCGGGGGGGGTCCACCGGGTTGTTGTTTGGCCGGCAGGTTGGTCCCCATCTTTTGCTTCCTACTGATTACGTTAGTTGGTCGTCTGCACTCTGAGAGTCCGTAGTATCTTAATGGATCCCTCAATGGCCATGCTGGTGAGGATACCGATGCCACGGCCTCTGATACCCATTTGCCCAAGCAGTTTCGCGGTAGCTGTTCGAATGCCACCCCGTGCGCCAATGGCAGCGCCAAGGAAAGCAATATCTCCGACGGGGGTCACTAGTCCCCGGCTGGTGATGTACCTCCTTACGTCTGCTTCGTACGCCCTGTACTTTCCGGCTTTGAACTGCTCGGCTCTGTGGAGAGCGTATTGGTCGCTCTCGTAGGGTATGCAGAGGTCGAGCACCGAGTACCGGCCATTTTTCTGTAATAGCAGGTCAGGCTTGACGAATGTGTGCCCGGTTGGTATGTGGGGCTCCATTTGTACATCATAGTTCTCCCTCTTGAGCCACTGGCCGAGTTTCCTGAGGACAGCATCGTGTCTTATTACCCTGTGGTTCTGAGCAGCTTGGCATGACTGCAGTAGGTGCATTAAGTCTTCCTGCCCTTCTCCACAGCGGCGGCACGTCAGTCTAGCTAGCTCCTCATTCGGCACCCGGCCAATGGCTCTCGATACTCGGCATGAGACGGACTGAGACCGGAGTCGTAACAGATCAATTGGTTTCCTTCCTGGTCCGAGATCGTTTTTAAGGATCCCGTTGCAGGCCTGCTTTCCTTAGAAGTTTTCTGCACCCCTGCCACTCCAGGAGCGGCTCCACTCGTCCCTCATCTTCTCCACGTTCTCCTTCTTCATCCGCCGCGTAGACTCGGCGCTGATGTACTCTACCCCGAAGTGCCTCGCCATTGCTATCACCTCCTTCCCCCAGAGTCCTTCCGCTGTTATGAGTCGAACGGCCGGGTCGCTGGAGGTCCTAAGGCGGTGGAGCAATCCCATCTTCATGAGGGTGATACTCTCTAGTAAGCGGGGCACTCCCAATCCTCCGTCTTTCAGGGGCAAGCCAGTGAGGGATGTGTGGAGAGTATGGGGAAGGTGGAACCACTTCCTCACGTGTACGTTGATCTTCTTGTCTAGGCATCGCAGCAAGTTGAGGGAGCTCGAGCCTTTCACGTACTGGTACTGCAGCTTGGGGATGACGTGTTGCCGCAGTAGTCTGAGTTTTTGCAGGGGTTTCAGAGCGCTTCCTCCTATCCTATCCATGATGGTAACTAGCTTGGCTTTTTCCAAGTTGATCTGTCGCCCCGGTCTCTCTAGCCCGGAGGGGCCTACTTGTAGTCCGAGATACTTGACATACTGGTCAGGTTGTATACTGGGAAGGAGATCCGCTCGGCCGGTGTCCGGGTTTCTTAAAGAGAAGATGTTCTCGGTCACTACGCGGAGTCTCCTCCCATTCCTCCCTCCAGCCGATAGTTCTAGGCTCACTGTGGCGCACTTTGCCGGTTGTGCGGCTAGACCTCTCGCTTGTAGGAAGTCGTCTAGCCTGGCCAAGTTCCTCGCCATACCCAGTCTGGATTCGGAGATCACCACCAGGTCATCTGCAAAGCCGATCACTGCAACGCTGGTGTTCTCGTTGAGATGGTAACCGGATGCTGGTTCTAACGATGCCAGGTATTCATCCACCACCGCGCAAAAGAGGAAAGGGGAGAGTGGACACCCCTGCTTGACTTCTCTGGTGATGGGTATAGTCTCCGATTCCGCGCCTTCGACACAGATCTGGGTCTCCAAGTCGTCATACAGGTCCTGCACAATGGCTAGAATGTGGTGTGGGGTATCTAGCCGACGGAGAGCTCTCTTGAGGGAGGAGTGCGAAACGGTATCAAATGCTTTCGCTACGTCTACGAAGGTCATATAGACGCACCTCTTCTCCTTCCGGGCGTGTCTGATGATGCCCTCGACCAGTACGAGGTTCTCCCCGCACCAGTCGACCACCCGGAAAGTCTTTTGGCTTATGTTGGTGTCCGCATTGAGGCTCAGTCTATGTGGCAGGACTTTGCAGTAGACCCTTAGGAAGTGCGAGCCGATGGTGATGGGTCGCCATTTAGATGGATTTCCTAAGGGTGACTTCTTGGGGAGCATTGTTGTTCTGCTCGTTTTTGTCCACTCCCGCCGTTTACCCGCGCTTGGTTGAATTTCTTCACTTTGACATTCAGAGCACTGGGCAGAAATCACATTGCGTCAACATCCATCAAAGACCATCGCAATGCTTTGTTTTAATTAGACAGTCGGATTCCCCTGGTCCGTGCCAGTTCTGAGTTGATCGCTGGGCGCCAGCCGAAGTGGGATTGTAGTGAACCGAACGGCCCTGCCTCCCTCCCGCACCTCTTACTACAAGAGCCTTGGAGGGACGGCGAACACCGCCCGAGAACACGCCCACGCAGCCTAGCGCGTTCCACGGAAGGGCCGGAGGTACGCCGGTCCGAGCTCGGTTTAGAGAGGCGCTAGGCCACCGCAGCGCGCCCCGCACGAGAGAGCGCACATGTGCGCATCCCTCGCCAGACGAACAACGGCAGTTTGCCCTAACGTCCCTACCGTCACCTCGCCTAGTCCTGCGCCCGAACCCAGGCCCGCTTCCCGCACAGGCCGGACTGGCCCGATCCTCAGAGCCAATCCTTATCCCGAAGTTACGGATCTAATTTGCCGACTTCCCTTACCTACATTAGTCTATCGACCAGAGCCTGCTTACCTTGGAGACCAGATGCGGTTATGGGTACGCACAGGCCCGAAAAGCAGACGCCGCCGGAAACGAGTTTCGACAATGCTGCCTGGGATAACCACCCTGCATTTTGGACGGCGGTGGCACTTGGACGCCAAAGAACCTGCTCTCGCTAGCCAACTTCCGCGCCCTCTCTCTCTGAATGAGAGATTTCTAGGGCCACGGCGCCTTAAACAGAAAAGAGAACTCTTTCCCGGACCACCGCCGGTGGACGTGAGCTGGTTTTCGTGCCGGGACCCTTCGCGGGCATGTAGCATTCCCAATGGGCACACACACACTAGCTAGGGTTCCAGGCCTGGTTACGGAATAAGTACCGTATTCCCTTCGCCACTCATCCTTTGGCCTTTCACTTTGTTAACTGTGTTATATTTAGACCGAGGAGAACCCCTACTAGTTCTCCTCTGCTCGTGCATTTGCCTCGAGCGTGGCTCAGGTCTTAGCCCTGGGCTAGGAGCGACAACATGTCCAACTGATGTCCACATGGAACCCTTCTCCGCTTCGGTCATCAAGGAGTCTCTCTCAGTATTTGCTACTACCACCAAGATCTGCACCAGTGGCGGCTCCAGGCCGGCCCACGCCGAAACCCTTCAGCGCTCACCACTGCGACCCTCCTACTCACCTGGGCTTCGAGACCTCGCCTTGAGAGCGAGGCCGGTGAGTTCCCGGCGGTCGAGTATCGGGAGAATGCTTGAGCGCCATACCATTTTAAGGGCTAGTTGCTTCGGCAGGTGAGTTGTTACACACTCCATAGCGGATTCCAACTTCCATGGCCACCGTCCTGCTGTCTATAGCAACCAACGCCTTTCAATGGGATCTGAATGAGCATTCATTTAGGCTCCTTAACTCGACGTTTGGTTCATCCCACAGCGCCAGTTCTGCTTACCATAAGTGGCCCACTAGATACTCAGATTAGTCGCCGGAGCTTCATCCCTACAAGCAGGCTCGGCATCTCACCCATTTAAAGTTTGAGAATAGGTTGAGGACGTTTCGTCCACAAGACCTCTAATCATTCGCTTTACCGGATGAAATTCACCCTGCGAGTTCCAGCTATCCCGAGGGAAACTTCGGAGGGAACCAGCTACTACATGATTCGATTAGTCTTTCGCCCCTATACCCAGCACCGACGATCGATTTGCACGTCAGAATCGCTACGGACCTCCACCAGAGTTTCCTCTGGCTTCATCCTGGCCAGGCATAGTTCACCATCCTTCGGGTCCCAACATATATGCTCATGGTACTTGCCGACTGCCCGCGAGCCTGCCCCGGTGCGCCTCCGCCGTTTACCGACGGCCCGCTTCCGGGGACGGACAGCCCGCGGCGTCTTGGCAAGTCCCGGGCCTGCGTCCCCCCTCCCATGAGGGGAAATTAAACTTCGACCATCGCCCTGTCGACCTCCACCACACGCAACGTCCAGAGACGGGGGAAAGTGTCTCACCCCGCTTGTCGCAGCGTGGGGGAGTGTCGCGATCCCACTACCCTTTATACCTGGGGAGTGAAACCTACCCCAAGTTATTAACAAATAAAGGAACAAATAGGGAACACGGCAATAATTATCCCCACCAAAAACCTACTCAACTAAATGTACTTGAATAAGTGAGAACAGTTGAAATAAGTGAATCACAAAAGGGAAGATAATTAATTAATTCAATTTATGTTCTAAAGGGAGTACTGAATAGCAAACATGAATTTAAGGGAATAAGTAATTGTATAATAAAATAAGGGTGATGCAGGAAGGGCGAAAATACACCGTTAAGGAGTTAGACCAAACAAATATTACTTAACATTACTATATTACACAGACATACGAAATATATATATACAACAATCACTACAAAATGATTATCTCCTACCAAACAGGAGATTCCTTACCACCAGGATCCCTTCCTAGGCCTAACTAAACGTGTCACTAATACCTGATACCCCTAGGGCATTGCAGAGGCCTGGACAAGGCACTAGACAAGGGTCAAGGCTAGAGAACGAATGGACACGTCTACCATATGCCACGGTTTTTCGCTATTGGGGAGCGTGGACACGCCGAGGAGCGCGTCTCATATCACGTGATCCAGGACATTTGCTGGATATTTTATATAATTAATTAATACTACTATTGATTTGAACGTAACAGAGTAACACAATGATGCATTTTAATAACATACATAAATATATAATTAACCTAAGTAACTAAGAACAATAATAATATAATAAGTACAATTAACAATTTATTAATAGCTTGTATGAAATAGGCGTGAACATATGCCTCACGCTATGCGAGTTCCCGAGCGCTGAGGCACGTGACACCTCCCCCAAAAAAGTGAGCTTACAACTAACTGGAAGGGAAAATGGATATACAGCTACACAGTGAAAGTAATAACTAACACAATCAGTTTAAATCAATATGAAGCAAAATAATTCAAAATATAAACACAAGGTACTCAATGACAATAAAACAAAAAAATAATTTGCATATAGACATAGTTACTAAATAATCAGACTCGAGAAAGTGCATCAGCCAACGCGTTCTCTTTTCCGCGGATATGGGAAATGTTCAAATTATAGGGCTGAAGTGATAGAGCCCACCTCAAAAGTGTTTGGTTGGTATATTTCATCTTGTCAACAAAAGTAAGTGGGTTATGATCAGTGAACACTTGAACGGGATAAGAAGTGCTGCCAATATATACCTTGAATTTCTAGTGCCATGATCAGTGATAAAGCCTCCTTTTCAATGGTGGCATAGTTTCTTTGATATTTATTAAATTTTCTAGAAAAATAGCACAGCGGATAAAGCACTTGATCACTCTCACCCTCTTGCAGAAGCACAGCACCGGCGCCAATTTCACTGGCGTCGACATGGAGAGTGAACTGTTTCTGGAGGTCAGGTGCAAGTAGTACAGGAGCATTTGCCAGCAGGGATTTAAGATTCTCAAAAGATTCCTGGCAAGCCGTAGTCCACTTGAAGGTTTTCTTGCCACTCAGCAGGTCAGTCATGGGAGAGGCAACGGAGGAGAAGTTTGGACAAAAACGGCGGTAGTACCCCGCCATACCCAGCAACCTCATCACACTCTTCTTATCGCCTGGCACTGGATACTGTTGAATTGCCTCAATTTTGGCTGCTATAGGCTGGACTTCCCCTTGTCCGACCACATGCCCCAAGAAAGTGACGTGGGCATGGCCGAACTCAGTTTTGACGAGGTTCACCGTCAGCTTGCTTGCAGCCAGTACGGAGAAGAGGGCTTGTAGACGACTCATGTGATCTTCCCAGGAACTGCTGAAGACGATGAGGTCGTCTAGGTAACAGAGGACACCTTCCAGACCAGACATGATGAAATTCATGAGACGTTGAAAGGTTGCAGGGGCGTTCCGCATACCAAACGGAAGGACTGTGAATTGATACAACCCCTCAGGAGTGATAAAAGCAGAGATGGCCCTGGAGCGTTCAGTCAGTCTTATCTGGTAGTAGCCCTGGAGGAGACCCAACTTGGTCACGTACCTTGCCTGTCCAAGATCGTCGATCACGTCGTCGATGCGTGGCAAGGGATAACCATCGGGTTCAGTGACAGCATTCACCCTGAGATAATCCACACACAGCCGCATTGACCCATTCGGCTTTGGAACTAGACCAACAGGGGATGCCCATGGACTGATGCTGGGTTCGACGAGGCCTAGCTCTTGAAGACGCTGTACCTCGGCTCACACACACTCCCGCTTGAAGGCATTAAGACGGTAGGGACGCTGTCGGATTGGCTTGGCTCCCCTGGTCTCAACGTCATGCTCCAGCACTGAACAAGAGAGTGGGTAATCACCAACTATAATAAGTTACTCCTGTAATAGAGACTTTATATTATTGGCTTGGTCACTAGAGAGATGGCACAACTTAGCACTGGGGTCCTCCAAGATAGTCGAGTTTTCCACTTTTGCACTAGACCCATTCATTATTTCAGATAAACACTGATCTTTATCATCCTTACACTCTGGCACAATGATACAATTTGGCAAGGATTGATCAACACATGCAACTGCTTTTCCCAGGGTTTCGTTACGAACATGATATGACTTTAAAAGATTGACATGGATAAGGCGTTTTTTCTTACGCCGTTCAGGGGTGCTAATCACATAATTCACGGACCCCTGTTTTTCTAGTACTTCATATGGACCACTGTATTTGGATTTAAAAGGGTGATCATGTAAGGGCAGGAAGGCCAACACCTGCTCCCCCACTTGGAATTCTCTAAGTTTTGCCTGATGGGCCTTATCAAAATGCAGTTTCATTTTCACCTGAGCACACCTTAAGTTGGACTGGGCAAGTTCTACAGCCAGACGCAACTTCTCCTTGAATTGGACACATATGAAGCTAAGGGCGTCGCGCTCTGATCACTCAACCAACACTCTTTTAACACCTTAAGAGGCCCTCGCGCCTCATGTCCATAGACGAGCTGGAAGGGCGAGAATCCTAGCGACTCTTGTTTACTGTCCCGAACAGCAAACAAAAGCAGGTCAACTCCCTCGTCCCAATCCTTCCCAGTCTCCAGACAGAAGGTGCACAACATGAGTTTTAGTGTCTGGTGAAATCTCTCTACCACCCCCTGTGACTGAGGGTGATAGGCCGAAGACCTCGACTGCCGGTCTCCCAGGGTTTGCATTACCTGATTAAACAACCGGGAAGTAAAATTGGAACCCTGATCTGACTGCACCACTGTAGGAAGGCCTACTTGAGTGAAGAAGTGGGTTAAGGCTTTGATAACATTCTTCGCTGTGATGCGGCGCAAGGGAATGGCTTCAGGATAACGGGTTGCACAATCAATAATGGTTAGCAAGAACTGATGACCACGAGGGGTCTTAGGTGAGGGACCGACACAATCTATGACCACCTTACTAAAGGGCTCTTCAATGACTGGGATAGGCTGCAGAGGGAATGGTTTAATACTGGGGTTCGGTTTCCCCGCTACCTGACAATCATGGCAAAAGAACTGGGATAAAATTTTTGCATAGGTTTTCCTAACTCCTAAATGACCACCCACCCCATCATGAGCGATACTAAGTACGTCCTGCCGCAAAGGTTTGGGAATAACAACTTGATGATGAACTAACCAAGGGTGATTGGCAGGAGAATTGGAGGGACGGAACTTCCGCATTAATACGCAAGACTTAGTGTAGTACAAATTTGAATCTTGCTCAGCTTCTGTCTCAGTAACTGACCTATTCAGAAAACCTACTAGCTCAGGATCCCCTGCTTGTAGCTCAATAAACTTACTCCTAGTGATGGGAGAGGAACCAAAACTAGTGACATCTGGGTTCCTATCTCCATCAGAACTACTCTGGAGGTTATCTGGTTGTGGGGAATCCTCAAGTTATGCACGGTATTATGAAGTGGGACAAGATGAGATCACAACATTAGGGAACATCATGTCGCCAACGAGGTCATTTCCTATCAATAGAGAGACCCCTTCTACAGGTAAGCTATCTACTACTCCTAACGTGACATGGCCTGACTTTATGGATGACCGCAGGTACACTTGACAAAGGGGAATACGCGACCCACCGGTCAAACCGTTCACAAGCACCCAGCTACCAGTATAGCATGAATCCAGGAATGGAGCAGCTTCTTTAGTAACAAGAGATAAGGCTGAGCCTGTGTCTCTCAAGAAATTAACAGAAGTGGGTTGACTGAATTGATCCAAAGCTAAGGAACCAGGAGAACAAAATGGTTCAAAGGTTGATATCATAGAAGAGGGGGAAGCATTCAGGGCAACAGTCTGACTGAGGGCAGTGACACAGGGCTCCAATAATTTCTCCGATTGCTCGGCCACCCTGACCAAAAGAGCGGGGGATCCTTGGTGAGAGGAATTTCTTTTCTTTAACTTGAGACAGTCGCTGATGACATGTCCTGGCTTCTTACAGTACCTGCAACTAGAGTTTCTCTCACCAGTAGGAGTAGATCCACCTGTCCCATGGACCATATTCTCACCCGGGGTAGATGATGCAGAACCTGAGGGTCGGGTCGGTATGACAAGAGGCAGGGACCCCGATGTAGATGTTGGTGTGGGCCGCTTGAAGGAAGTGAAGGACTAGGACATGGGAGCATAAGAACTGGAATTTACATTTCTATTAGTTAAGGAATAATGGTCAGCCACTGGACCAGCATCAGCCAGGGTACAGATACCTCTCTGATCCAAGTGTGCTCGAATGTCGCCTGGGATACACTTTCTAACCTCCTCTAGCAGGATTAGTTCAACAAGCTTGTCATGTTCTACATGGGCAGACTCACTTTCAATCCACCTCCGACAAAGAACCTGTTTCTGCCTGAAGAACTCCACAAATGTTTGTTTGTCAGTCTTCCAGCAGTTACGGAACTGTTGCCGGTAGGCTTCAGGAACAAGTTTATAAGCACTCAAAACCGCGGACTTAAGAAGGGCATAGTCTCGACATTGATCCTCAGAGAGGGCAGAAAACACATCTAATGCTTTAC
>NW_024726545.1:0-13819 GCF_018991925.1 Homarus americanus
CCTACCCTTCACCTATAACTATCAAACGAACAAACACAATCCTAGGAGTCACATTCAACAACACCCTCACCATGACACTACACACCAATATGAAGGCTTTGATCGCAAAGAAAACACTCGGGAATATATACAGATTCAGAACCGCATCAATCAAAACCAAAACACACCTATTCAAAGCCCTCATACGCCCACTATTGACTTATGCACCTAACACACTCCAGCTAGCACCACCATCAAGCGCCAAGAAACTTCAAGTCATTCAAAACAAAACACTAAGATTCATCCATAACACACACTGGTCATCCTTCACCCGAAATAGTCATTTACATGAACTCAGCTCCGTCCCCCCACTTAACATCTACTGGAGACAACTAGGTGACAAACAAATAGAATCACTCCTCACTAATTACCCTCAATGGGAGGATTATTTCGACAACATCATACTCCCACGCAGATTCAGAGACAGAAATCCCTCCATACTAAACAGACCAAACACTCCCCTCCCACCTCCCTTGTATTAATAACTTCCCTATAACCACACCCAACAATTTCCCCCTAAATTAAACCTAACCTCTCCTTAACCCTCACCCAACGATTCCCTCCCCCCCTTCACTCCAAACCCACATACCCTACTCAAACCTCAGACCACTCCGACAAAAAAAAAAAAAAAAAAATAAAACTAACCCACTCAACCTGCACTAACACTCCCCCCCCAAACAAAAGAAAAGAAAAGACCCTAACAATCCCCCCAAAATAAAAACCTAACATACCCAGCCGTTACTAGCAATCCCACACAAAATAAAAAATAACCATTCTACCGTTAACTAACCACACCCTATCACTCCTCCCAAAATAAAAACCTAACTTACCCAGCCGTTACTAGCAATCCCACACAAAATAAAAAATAACCATTCTACCATTAACTAACCACACCCTATCACTCCTCCCAAAACAAATACCTAACTTACCCATCCCATACTAACTCGGATGACAAAACAAATACCTAACTTACCCATCCCATACTAACTCGGATGACATGTACGTTTCCCTTAGCCAATAAGGTCGGGGAGAGTTCCACAGTGCCTGTACGCAAGCCCTCTCCCTCAAGAATGTTACCTAATAAAAACGGTACCAAATTGCAGACGACATTGAACGCCTCCTTTAGCCAATAAGGTCGGGGAGGTGTGCAATGTACCTGTACACAAACTCTCTCCCTCAAGAATGGGGCCAGAACTCACAATACCTGCAAAAGCCTACCGCAATTGCAGAAGTCCTTTACTAGCCAAAGGGAAGAAAGAATGCAATGATTAACCCAACTCTGCCAACTACTAACAAAACCTACAATCCTCCCAAAAGAAAAACTTAACCCACCCAACCTTACTCACAATCCCTCCTAAAAAAAAAAAAAAATGCTAACTCTCCATCCAATCACTAATCAACACCTTCAATCTCCCAAAAAAAAAACTTAACCACCCAATCTACTCACAATCCTCCAAAAAAAAAAAAAAAAAACCTAACTCACTATCCAATCACTAATCAACACCTCTCAATCCCCCCAAAGAAAAACTTAATATACCCGACCTTTCTAACAAGCCCCTTCGACCCTCCTAAAAAAAAAATAAATAAAAAAAAACAAATAAATAAATATAAAAAAAAACTATGACTCAATACAACTATTCATTGCAACACAAATCATATCACACCTAAGGAATCCTTCCATACTATAAATTAACCCAACAGCTTCCAAGCCCCCTCTCTCTCCTCGCCTCCCCTCTCCTCTCCTCTCCTCCCCCCTCCTCCCGACAACCGAACCATACCTGACCTTATATCAATTATCCTAACCCTCCCCCTCTCCCCTTACTACATTTCCACGCAAACGCATACACACTCACACAACAACCCCCCCGAAGCAAAAAAGTAATTCACCTCAACTCAACATACAACCTCCACCCCCGCCAATCCCCAAACACAAACTCCCCCACCCCCGCCAGACAAAGCCTCTCATAACACCACAACTCTCCAAAACCAAATCAAACATACCCAACCTCTATACCAGCCACTGTCAACATTATCGACCTAACTCAAGACTGAAACCAAACAACCTATATCTCACTCTCATCTCCGTTCACAATTTGACAAAGCTCAAATCTGTCCCCTGCTATTACTAAATAACTCTCCTACGATACACTCATCCTTCCTTACTACGAATACTTTGACATTTCAAGCTCAAAGATTCAAAACTCTTCCTCCAACTCTCTCCATTTCTCTCTGACATAGCTGAAAGACCCACAACTCTCAGAAACAAATTAAAACATACCCAACGTCTGTGACATCCAATTCTCAATAAAATCGACCTAACTCAAGACTGAAACCATTCAGCCTATATCTCATTCTCGTCTCCGTTCATAATTTGACAAAAAAGCTCAAATCTGTCTGCTGCTATTACTAAAAACTCTCCTACGATACGCTCATCCTTCCTTACTATGAATACTTTGACATTTCAAGCTCAAAGATTCAAAAACCCTTCCTCCAACTCGCTCCGTTCCTCTTTGACATAGCTCAAAGACTTTACCTTCATCTTTATCCAAACAACCCTACGACTAGCAAAATTTCTATATTTTCACCTTCTCTGTTTGCTTTGATCGTGTGTGCCTGTGCGTCCGTCCACTTGCGTTTCTCGGCTTGCGCCGCCGCCGTGGCGGGGCGGTTCTTCCTACGCTCTGCCAACACTGCCCGAGCTAAGACGACAATCAGAACACCTGCGTTGGCCCTTTGCTTGCTCGGACCTGCTCCCGCCCTCCCTCTGCCTCGTCCTGATTGTTGTTGTTGTTGCACCCTCAGGGCATTTTGCCTACCCCCTCACGCAAGCGGTGTTTAGCCACTGCACCTGTTCTCTCCTTCTAAAATTCACTTCCATCCTCCCTTTATTCTTCCTCTGAACCTCCTTCCCCCCTGTCACTAGCATTTTTCTTTCTTCTTTTTCGGAAATTTATCTCCTATCACGAAAAGCAGCAGCAGCAACATGTCAGGACGCGGCAAGGGAGGCAAGGTGAAGGGCAAGTCAAAGTCCCGTTCTAGCAGGGCCGGACTCCAGTTCCCCGTGGGTAGGATCCACCGTCTCTTGCGTAAAGGCAACTATGCTGAGCGTGTTGGTGCAGGTGCCCCTGTGTACCTTGCAGCCGTCATGGAGTACCTGGCAGCAGAAGTGCTCGAGCTGGCCGGTAACGCCGCCCGCGACAACAAGAAGACCCGCATTATCCCGCGTCATCTTCAGCTTGCCATTCGCAATGACGAGGAGCTGAACAAGCTCCTATCTGGAGTCACCATTGCCCAAGGGGGTGTCCTTCCTAACATCCAAGCTGTGCTCCTCCCCAAGAAGACAGAGAAGAAATAAGAACCCAAGGTTCGTTCACACAAGACAACCTAACCAAACAGGCTCCTTTCGGAGCCACAGGATATCACTTAAAGAGAGAAATATACGACATCAACGTTTTGCAGGATAACACTCTGTGGAAATTGAGTGAAATTGTTTTAGAATGGTGTAGATGTGAAGGGCGGTTGTGGGGGCCTGGGGTGGGGGACTTAAACGGGACTTAGAAGGGCGCAGAAGCAGAAGCAGAAGCAGAAGCAGCAGCAGCCAGGGAGGCGACCTTATTTTCAGTCAGGTTCATACACAAAGAAATACATCAGATTCATTGACAGTACAGTACACATTTACCAGTGTGGGCTAGCCAATTTGGGATAAAGAGCAAGAATGTAATGTCCTCAATGAAGTAATGACATAGTTCAAGATACAATAAGTGAGGTGGCCTGAAGTCTTTGACAGTGTCCCATTCAATAATATAGTGCTTTAAAGGTGTATCACCAAGTTTACATGCTGAGTGTTCCGGTATGGGTACAGCGTTACTAACTAGCCAGATGTGTCTGTATCCTAACCTAATTCTGGCCACGACTACATCACACAGGCAAGTTGTTTGGACACTCTTCCTAGCCCCCTTGGTCCCTGTTCACCTACCTACTGTAGCAGTAAGTAGGTACCTGTTGTAAATCGAAACGTTGCCAATTTGTATTCAGGGAAAGTTGTTGGAGCTTCTAAACTTGAACTGACACAATCCGAGGAGTGGTGACCCGAGGATCACAGACACTATCTCTCCCTTCCTAACCTCCTGCTCCTTCCTCTGTCCTCCAAAAATTGAACCATGCTATCGCAAAGGTAATAATACAGGTAGAGACAACAACATATTTTCCTATTGTCTTATTATATATTAATAACAGAAACGCTGCCGCCATCCTGGAGGCTTTACATTGTCTCACTGTTCATTCCCTCCACAATTCTTCCTCTTACTTCTTCTTCTTCTTCCACCAATACTTTATTAACGGTGTATGTAAGTTTCACCATGTTTTGCACTCCAGCGGTAGAGCAAAGTATATTTTGTTAGCAATAAACCAAAAGCATATTTTATGGCCTAATCATCACTACATAGAACACCACCCATAAAGCATGATACTAGTAGACCACAAACTGCTATAAACACCCAAAGCATATTTTATTGCCTAATCATCCATCACTACATAGAACACCACTCATAAAGCATGATACTATTAGACCACAAACTGCTATAAACCCCGAAAATATACTATACTAGTGACTCTAATTGTGTTACCCAATATTATACGAAATAATACTATAAAACATAATAATAAACACACTAATAGTGTATATTAGTTGAATGCACAATCTGATGAGAAATCAAAAAAAAAAAAAAAAACATAACAATAACCTAGAAAGAGTGTAGAGTATTTTTGTGCAAACTATTATACTAGTAGATGGTCTAAGATAACTGTATGTGAAGGAAAAGGTGTGCTCTCCACTCAAACTTTCTTTTTATGAAATCTCCTACTCCCCAGCTGAGCGGTACGCCCAATGGGAAACAAAACGTGGCACATAACACGCCGCCCGCCAGCTCTGGCTCGGTGAATAGGAATCAGTAATCGGGCGGAGTATAAACAACACCGCCGCCAATGTGCTCCTCCCATCTCTGAGGAAATCTGGCGGGCAACTTAGTATTATATTAGCATGTAATAATAATAACAATAATAATAATAATAATACTACTACTACTACTAATAATAATAATAATATTAATAATAATAATATTAAAAATAATAACATGCAATTTCATTTTATAACACATACAAACAAAATAGTGTATAGCCTACTATACTTAACTATAATAGGTTAGGTTGCGTAGGAGGATCTAAAAAGTACAGTAGTATACACACACACACACACACACACACACACACACACTTCGCTACTATATGCCAGACGCTCCCCCGGCTTGACACAACCACTCTCCCTGCTTACCTACCAGCCCCCCCCTTCCCACTGACTTAGTAGAAGTATTTGAAATAGCAAAACGCCTGGACAAACTAAAATTAAAACGCTCTACCACCCCCATTGACTTACCAATGAAACGCTTCAAGGAGTTCTCCCCGGAGCTTGCTAAACCCCTATGCTCCATCATCAATGCTTCTCTCAGTCAAGCCAGATGCCCAGCTGACTGGAAGACCTCTTATGTATCACCAGTGCCCAAGTCAACCAACCCACAATCCTTAAATCAGCTACGACCTATTGCAATCACCCCAATACCCAGCCTAATCTGTGAAAGTTTTGTGTTCGACTGGCTGGGCTTTTGCTGATATTGCAGGAGTCGTAGTAGACCCTCAGCAATTTGGCAACCTGAAAACTTCCTCCACCACTGACTGACTGTCTTGTCAGCTTTCTCGATTACATATACCGCCATCTCGAGAAACGAAAAACGTCTGTAGCTGTCGCCTTCATTGATTTCACTAAAGCGTTCGACCTAGTCGACCACAATATAATCATCAACTAAGCTATTGACCTCGGGCTTCGGAGAAGTCTTATTATACCAGGGCTTACAGACTTCCTCAGTGACCGACGCCAAGCTGTACGCTTCCGAGGGGCTGGCTGTCTCCACCTTTCAGTCACTCACCTGTGGCGTCCCCCAAGGCACCAAGATGGGACCACTCTGCTTCCTTATGCTCATCAATGATGCCCTAAGAGAAACCCCTGCTCGCTGGAAATATGTCGACGACTCCACCATTGGGATCAGCGTCAACAATTCTGCTCCAAACTATACCGCCCTTCAGGATTTATTGAACAGTCTCCAAAACTGGGCCACCAACAACCATGGTTATGCACATCAACCTCTCCTCCGACATTGTCCCCCCTCCTTCCATTACTCTAGGTCTGAACACACTCCAGGTTTTAGATTCCACGAAGCTCCTCGGCGTCAACATAGACAACAAACTAAATTAGAAACCACACGTCAGTGAAGTTATCAAATCCTCCAGTTTCCGTCTCCACCTCCTACGCCGACTCAAGTCCCTCGGTGTTCCTGCACACGAGCTCCTCAGTGTTTACACAACATTCATACTTCCCAAGCTCACCTGGTCTTCTTCCCTAAATGCCACACAACGTAAACACCTAGAAAAAGTGCAAAAGAGGCCATGCAAGATTATTCTCTACCCTTCCTACTCCACATATCAAGAAGCGCTCAACACACTGACCGACCCTTTAGACTCTCACTGACCATCACCACGACCTCATCTGCAAATTTGGTAAGAAGCTTCTACACCATCCCCGACACCGGCTCCTACTACCACCTGAGATCCCTAGTCCGAGAATTGCTCTTCGACACCACAACCGCATCCAGCCCATACGTGCACGAACTGATCGCTATAAGAACAGCCCAGTCCCAACCATTGTAAAAATTATCGATAACTTGTAATAAATCAGTGTACTCACTCCCAGTAAACACTACTCCTTGCACTGTCACTATGTTGAAATGAACTGTAGTTTGAGCTTTTCCCCAGCTAGTTATTATATGTCTTATTTGTGTCACTCATGTTACTTGTATATTATTTGTAATTCGTAACCCATTCCCCAAATATGTAACTGTATATTTTCAGCCTTCTGGCTGCCAAGCTCTTTCAATAAACCGTTAATTATTATTATTATTATTATTATTATATATATGTTGGTCCATACCAACTCACTCCCCTGAACCCTCCTCCCCACCGGACTATCAACAAGTTCTTGCCATAAGGTACTATCTCATTTGGCAAAGGAATGGAACCAGTGATGAATAGTGGTGAACAGTGCTTAACTCAGTGAAAAACAACTCGGCAGTTGAGTCTTACCCAAGCTAGCTAACCACCTTCACACAGTGAGGTCCCAGGTACCCAGTTATACTTCCCCTGAGACTCCACGATAGAGAGGCCTGGGACCACACCTCACCCACTTGAATGAGTGAGTCATGTCGACCACGTGGTGTCCCCAAGATGCTACGACACCACGTAGTGAATGTTTTGCTACAGCATCATCATGTGAAGTTCCTCATAACACCATCTGTGAGGTAACTGCTACATCATCAGGCCCCTCATAACGCCATCTGTGAGGGAGTTACTACACTACGTGTCTGGTGTTCAACACCTCACCTTACATGATCTACGCGTGCAAACATTAATCTGTATGTTCACTGTGTGCTCCTTCACCTATCTCTAATGAGGGCTTTTGTTAAACCACCAATGTATGTACTAAGTCATTTGTGTCCAATGTATACTTTCGAAAAGCCCTTGTTTGGGGAAGGTAGGAGAGAGTAGTCGTCATTATTGTCCAAGCCACATTATTTATTTCTATATATAAGTAATGTAGGCTGGTTTTTAAATACCTCAATCCCCTAACGGTGCCGTTTGTATATTAAGAAATACCGAAGCCATACAGTACAACACCAGCGAATATGAAGTATCACTGTAACCGGCAACTGTTACTCACTCATACCTACATACATATATAGAGTCTTTACAGAATGATAGCAGACACGAGGAAGACGAACAACAAGAGGAGAAGAGTTAGAAGAAAATCAACTTCAAGCTAAGAAGAAGAATACCAAGACATTTCCTCCAAACAACAAAACAACACACACAATCAAGCCGACCAAACACTGAGAAACCATGGCGGAACCCAACATGCACCGGACGCTTGACCTGACTCTATCCTGCCGCATCCAGGCGAGTTGCTGCTTAAAGTCCCTCACGCAAGCGCTGTTTAGCCACTGCACCTATTCTCTCCTCCTAAAATTCACTTCAATCCCCCCTGCCACTAGCATGTTATGTATGTATGTATGTATGTATGCATGAATGATAACTGCAACTTTGCGTATTAAAACTCATTACTCTTACTGAAGTAATATAGTGCGTGGTTATGTTATGTCATGTTAGGATAGATTATAAACTACATTGGGTTACATTTCGTGAGGTTCGGTGACGCTACAGGAAGTTAGGTGAGGTACCTGGAGGTTAGGTGAATGTTGACTGACTGACTGACTGACTGACTGACAATTATTAGGAAGTGGTTCCAACACGTTCACACACAACCTATACTCATACCACAAGTCCAGAATTAGAGAGGATCATGTTATTGGATATATTTTCAACGATTTACTCAGTGTCTAACCAACTCTTTAGCGATTTAAATGTGGACCTAAAATTAGGTCCGTATATTTGTTTGTCGTGGTGGTGGTGGTGGTGTGCGCCCGTCCATCAGGTTGATTAACCACCAAAACCATAAAGGGTGCGGCCCTGCCGTTTCAGGGCATACACCACATCCATGGCGGTGACGGTCTTCCTTTTTGCGTGCTCGGTGTAGGTGACGGCGTCACGGATGACGTTCTCCAGAAACACCTTGAGGACGCCGCGGGTCTCCTCGTAGATGAGGCCGGATATACGTTTAACACCTCCACGCCGAGCTAGACGGCGAATGGCGGGCTTGGTGATACCCTGGATGTTGTCACGAAGCACCTTACGATGACGCTTGGCGCCACCCTTTCCAAGTCCCTTGCCTCCTTTGCCTCGTCCAGTCATGTTGTTGTGGTTGCTACTACAGGTGGTCCTGGTGTGGCTTCGCCCACGGTTTGGTGGGAGTAGGTGGCGTGCTGTGGACGCAGCGGTAGTATCGTTCATCCAAGGCCGTCCCTCCATCTTGGAGGTGGGGCGTAGCTTGCGGATGACGCATGCGGCACTCGTGGCCAATGAGGTGGCCACTGAGGTGGAGAATGTCTGTATATAAGCCCGCCCGCCTGCCAGGCCGCCCGTATTAACTATTTCGTCGTCGAGATGGCCCGTACTAAACAGACTGCCCGCAAGTCCACTGGAGGCAAGGCTCCACGGAAGCAGCTTGCCACCAAGGCAGCTCGCAAGTCCGCCCCAGCCACCGGTGGTGTCAAGAAGCCCCATCGTTACAGGCCCGGAACCGTCGCCCTTCGTGAGATCCGTCGTTACCAGAAGAGCACAGAGCTACTCATCAGGAAGCTGCCCTTCCAGCGCCTGGTGCGTGAGATCGCCAGGATTTCAAGACTGACCTGCGCTTCCAGTCGTCTGCCGTCATGGCTCTGCAGGAAGCCTCTGAGGCTTACCTGGTGGGTCTTTTCGAGGACACCAACCTGTGTGCCATTCACGCCAAGCGCGTTACCATCATGCCCAAGGACATCCAGCTGGCCCGGCGCATCCGCGGAGAGCGTGCTTAAGTCCTCTTCCTTGGGGAAAAACAAAAAGCACAACAAAACCTACCAGACATCTATAACTCGGCCCTTCTCAGGGCCAAAGAACTGTTCTGAAGATAATTTTCATGACAATCGAAATGGTTGGTGGTCGGAGAGCGTTAATTTCGGTTACCCAAATCGCCTAACGGTAAGTTGGTAACATTCGTGGAGGTACGATTGTATAGTAGGTCATCAATTCGGGAGGTGGGTGGGTGCAACAAGCAAGAGCTAGTAACAAATAAATATATAAAGAATAAGTAAGTAAATAAATAAATAAAATAAAAGAACATACAATAAAATAAAAAAAAAAAAATTGTTTACATGAAATAGGCGTGCTGCAAACAAGAAATGAAGCCCAAACACACTCCATGTATGTCACTTTGCAGTGGGTGTACAACTACTCCACGCAGAATTTATTTATTTATTTATTATGTTTCGATTTAGTCCGGTTTCTACGCCAATAGAGAATGCAGATTATTATAATTTTTATTTTATTTATTTCCCTCTCAATATATCACTGTCGGTAACTGTCTCTTTAACATGTAACTGTGGCTCCGATGGAGCCGATTAAGTTGTAGTAGTGGGATGGCGTGTTTGTTGTGCACAAGTAACCTCTTACTTGGAAGAGGTGTACTTGGTGACAGCCTTGGTGCCCTCAGACACGGCATGCTTGGCCAGTTCACCGGGCAGCAAGAGTCGGACAGCTGTCTGGATTTCCCGACTTGTAATGGTGGAGCGTTTGTTGTAGTGCGCCAGGCAGGAAGCCTCGGCAGCGATGCGCTCGAAGATGTCGTTCACGAAAGAGTTCATGATGGACATAGCTTTGGAGGAGACTCCTGTGTCGGGGTGCACTTGCTTCAGTACCTTGTAGATGTAGATGCTGTAGCTTTCCTTCCTCCTGCGCTTCTTCTTCTTGTCACCCTTGGCAATGGCCTTCTGGGCCTTTCCAGCCTTCTTGGCAGCCTTTCCGGAAGTTTTGGGAGGCATGGCGGCACAGTTACTCGTGGCGCGGAGCGAGAGAATTGAAAACTGGCCCGACTAACTTTTCCTTATATGCCGAGCGGGCCGCTCAGGATCAGACTGGCTGCAGCTACGGCTCTCTTACATTGGTTGGGTCCGCGAGACGGCCACCTGGCCTGATCCTGAGCTTGGTATAAAAGACCAAGGTGGCGGGCGGAAATTTAACTCCTATCACGAAAAGCAGCAGCAGCAACATGTCAGGACGCGGCAAGGGAGGCAAAGTGAAGGGCAAGTCAAAGTCCCGTTCTAGCAGGGCCGGCCTCCAGTTCCCCGTGGGTAGAATCCACCGTCTCTTGCGTAAGGGCAACTATGCTGAGCGCGTTGGTGCAGGTGCCCCTGTGTACCTTGCAGCCGTCATGGAGTCCCTGGCAGCAGAAGTGCTCGAGCTGGCCGGTAACGCCGCCCGCGACAACAAGAAGACCCGCATTATCCCACGTCATCTTCAGCTTGCCATTCGCAATGACGAGGAGCTGAACAAGCTCCTGTCTGGAGTCACCATTGCCCAAGGGGGTGTCCTTCCTAACATCCAAGCTGTGCTCCTCCCCAAGAAGACAGAGAAGAAATAAGAACCCAAGGTTCGTTCACACAAGACAACCTAACCAAACAGGCTCCTTTCGGAGCCACAGGATATCACTTAAAGAGAGAAATATACGACATCAACGTTTTGCAGGATAACACTCTGTGGAAAGTGAGTGTAAATGTTTTAGAATGGTGTAGATGTGAAGGGCGGTTGTGGGGGCCTGGGGTGGGGGACTTAAACGGGACTTAGAAGGGCGCAAGAAGCAGCAGCAGCCAGGGAGGCGACCTTATTTTCAGTCAGGTTCATACACAAAGAAATACATCAGATTCATTGACAGTACAGTACACATTTACCAGTGTGGGCTAGCCAATTTGGGATAAAGAGCAAGAATGTAATGTCCTCAATGAAGTAATGACATAGTTCAAGATACAATAAGTGAGGTGGCCTGAAGTCTTTGACAGTGTCACATTCAATAATATAGTGCTTTAAAGGTGTATCACAAAGTTTACATGCTGAGTGTTCCGGTATGGGTACAGCGTTACTAACTTGCCAGATGTGTCTGTATCCTAACCTAATTCTGGCCACGACTACATCACACAGGCAGGCAGGAGCAAGTTGTTTGGACACTATTCCTAGCCCCCTTGGTCCCTGTTCACCTACTGTAGCAGTAGGTAGGTACCTGTTGTAAATCGAAAGGTTGCCAATTCGTATTCAGGGAAAGTTGTTGGAGCTTCTAAACTTGAACTGACACAATCCGAGGAGTGGTGACCCGAGGATCACAGACACTATCTCTCCCTTCCTAACCTCCTGCTCCTTCCTCTGTCCTCCCAAAATGGAACCATGCTATCGCAAAGGTAATAATACAGGTAGAGACAACAACATATTTTCCTATTGTCTTATTATATATTAATAACAGAAACGCTGCCGCCATCCCGGAGGCTTTACATTGTCTCACTGTTCATTCCCTCCACAATTCTTCCTCTTTCTTCTTCTTCTTCTTCTTCTTCTTCTTCTTCTTCTTCTTCCATCAATACTTTATTAACGGTGTATGTAAGTTTCACCATGTTTTGCACTACAGCGGTAGAGCAAAGTATATTTTGTTAGCAATAAACCAAAAGCATATTTTATGGCCTAATCATCACTACATAGAACACCACCCATAAAGCATGATACTAGTAGACCACAAAAACTGCTATAAACACCCAAAGCATATTTTATTGCCTAATCATCACTACATAGAACACCACTCATAAAGCATGATACTATTAGACCACAAACTGCTATAAACCCCAATAATAAACTATACTAGTGACTATAATTGTGTTACCCAATATTATACGAAATAATACTATAAAACATAATAATAAACACACTAATAGTGTATATTAGTTGAATGCACAATCTGATGAGAAGTCAAAAAAAAAAAAAACAACATAACAATAACCTAGAAAGAGTGTAGAGTATTTTTGTGCAAACTATTATACTAGTAGATGGTCTAAGATAACTGTATGTGAAGGAAAAGGTGTGCTCTCCACTCAAACTTTCTTTTTATGAAATCTCCTACTCCCCAGCTGAGCGGTACGCCCAATGGGAAACAAAACGCGGCACATAACACGCCGCCCGCCAGCTCTGGCTCGGTGAATAGGAATCAGTAATCGGGCGGAGTATAAACAACACCGCCTCCAATGTGCTCCTCCCATCTCTGAGGAAATCTGGCGGGCAACTTAGTATTATATTAGCATGTAATAATAATAACAATAATAATAATAATACTACTACTACTACAAATAATAATAATAATAATATTAATAATCATAATATTAATAATAATAACATGCAATTTCATTTTATAACACATACTAACAAAATAGTGTATAGCCTACTATACTTAACTATAATAGGTTAGGTTGCGTAGGAGGATCTAAAAAGTACAGTAGTATACACACACACACACACACACACACACTTCGCTACTATATGCCAGACGCTCCCCCGGCTTGACACAACCACTCTCCCTGCTTACCTACCAGCCCCCCCTTCCCACTGACTTAGTAGAAGTATTTGAAATAGCAAAACGCCTGGACAAACTAAAATTAAAACGCTCTACCACCCCCATTGACTTACCAATGAAACGCTTCAAGGAGTTCTCCCCGGAGCTTGCTAAACCCCTATGCTCCATCATCAATGCTTCTTTCAGTCAAGCCAGATGCCCAGCTGACTGGAAGACCTCTTATGTATCACCAGTACCCAAGTCAACCAGCCCACAATCCTTAAATCAGCTACGACCTATTGCAATCACCCCAATACCCAGCCTAATCTGTGAAAGTTTTGTGTTCGACTGGCTGGGCTTTTGCTGATATTGCAGGAGTCGTAGTAGACCCTCAGCAATTTGGCAACCTGAAAACTTCCTCCACCTCTGACTGACTGTCTTGTCAGCTTTCTCGATTACATATACCGCCATCTCGAGAAACGAAAAACGTCTGTAGCTGTCGCCTTCATTGATTTCACTAAAGCGTTCGACCTAGTCGACCACAATATAATCATCAACAAAGCTATTGACCTCGGGCTTCGGAGAAGTCTTATTATACCATGGCTTACAGACTTCCTCAGTGACCGACGCCAAGCTGTACGCTTCCGAGGGGCTGGCTGTCTC
>NW_024726546.1:0-7908 GCF_018991925.1 Homarus americanus
GACTAGGTTAGGTTTTAATCTGCATGATATATTTACTGAACTTGTAAACGATGTTATAATCCTGGCAGCCGGGTATCGATCACGAAAATAACACTTTGGAAGTTATAACATTTGATAAAGTTTATTATTACTGTAACATGAAACAAATTACTATAGCTGTTCTTATCAATCCAGTATTAAATCTGTATTATCTTTGACCATCGCTCATTGGCCAGCTTATCTCTGCACTGTTCTCTGATATAATAAAGTATTGGTGAATGGGAATATTAATCATTTGTGAGTCACTTACTATAAAGGAAACTGTAACGGATTCTATGGACAGCTGGGAATATTTTCATGGAATATTTCGGAGTATAAAAAAGTAAAATAACATCTATTGATGGAATAGAAACGAATTATATCGTAAGTGGGTAAAAGAATTCTTGGGTAGGTTTTAGAATACAATAACTGTTTTCTGCATTACACCGATGTTTCCAAGTCAGAAATTATCCTTAAGTTTTGTGAATCAGTATTTACAGTTTTTCTTAATGGGTGACTTAAGTTACGGTCACACGATCCCTTTGATGAGCAATTAATTTGGAGCAAGAAATTACGAGTAATTTCTTCCAAATGTGGTCACACGAGTGGTTCTTGGTTCAGTTACTACAGCAAGAAAAAAACGTTAACGCAGCTGTGCGAGTAGAAGAGAGACGGAACATCACAACAACAATGCAGACGACGCAGCAGCTATCCTTGGTATTATTGTTATTATTAAAAAGAAATGAGAGAAAGCGAAGAAAAACTATTGGGGACTCGTAAGTGGCTGGCGAGGAGGAGGAACGAGTGTTTAATATAGACTGGTTCAACTATCGTAGTTACAGTAGGGAGGGTTGTTAGTGTGTGGAGAATGACCGGCTGTATAGGCTTGTGTTTTGTAAACAAACACGCCAAAACACCACCTAAATAATAAACTCAATGTGTCGTAAAAAACTGTTTGTGCATTTTATACATAATGTTATTGATCTATGTTATATATAGCCCTGGTAAATACTCGATAAATAAGCTTCGTGTCATTAAATATAGTATTAACCGGGTTTTGACCCAATAATCTTGCTCGAAATAGTCAAGAAATTGACTATCACGATTGTCAATAAAAATGCTTCAAAAACTTGCTCGAATTTCTCGAAAATTGCTCGAAATAACTTTCCGGCAAGAAATTGCTAAAAAAAAAAGCTCCCATGTGACCACTGCTTTAAGAATTGTATGCTATCTTCATGGCATTGGAAACACACACACACACACACCCCATACACAGTCACACACTCACCATGCACAATCACACACACCATACATACACTCACCATACACACACACATACACACACCATACATGCACACACCATACACACACACACCATACATACACACACCATACACATACACACACCATACACACATACACACACACCCACACACACACACACACCATGCACACACCATACAAACAAACAAACACACACCATATACACACACACACACACACACACACTAATTGTTTTAATTTAGTTCTTGGAACTCTTAAGTGGCAGCGCTTGATGTAAACACTTCTTGGCATTTTCTGTTTATCTAGTAGCAGGTATACACACAGATATAATATGAGAAAATAAATTATGAATTCTGTCCAGGGAAGTGTTGTGAATATCACCTTGAGATAACACTTGTGTTAAGTGTGAACTTCCCTGTCTAGTGATATGTCCAACTACTACTCTGGGCCGCGAGACAGTGGTAGTGATTACAGATTGCCCACGAGGGGGCTAGTTTATTGGGCACCCCCTTACATCCTGTGCAAGGTGAAACGCAGAAGCGTTTACAGTGCCCAACTGGGAAGCATGCGGAGTTCATGCTTGCCTTTATGACTCATGTATTAAGGGCGTAAAAGGCCTGAAGGGTCATGGGTTTTGTCAGCAAGTTACATAAAGTGACAATGATGAGTGTGTGGGGGGATAATTCCCGGTACAATTTATCTGTTTATGGCAAAGTGTGGCAGGTGTTTACTGAATCAGCTGACCCTGGCTCGACCTTTTGAGAGACGCAAGCCAAGTGATCTAAGAGTCGTGAATAACATGGTGAATCACTTGGTGTTATTCATTTGGGTGAATATTTGTATAAATCAAAGGTGCTGTTACACACACACAGCACACGTGGCACACCACCCACACACAGTTTCCGAGAAGGAGTTAAAAACAAGAACAAAATTATCTTCCTTTCACTCCATTGGTCAACTTATCCAAGAGATGCGAGTGTTGATAACAACCAGAAACAGGGATGATGGTTGGGCCGAGAAGCCAAATGTTGACAACAATATACACAAAACAACTATTTCTCTTCTCAAATATTCCTCTCTTTTCCCACATTAGTTATTTACATTTATTATATAAATCTGAGCATTCAAATTATTTTAACAACGTCAGAATGGATTTACAAATTATAACGTTATTCATATAAAATGATTATAAAATGTACCTTTACTGAGACAAAAATCAACAATTCGGCTCATCTATGACTTGATCAATGTGGCCGGGGACCCAGCACCCCACTGTGACAGATGTGACAGTGAGACAAACTTTGATCGAATGCTGTAAATCTTCAGCAGTTTGAGATTGTATTTAACGAAGTCTTAACTGGGAAAATGTTGTATGGCTTTTGTTATGGGGTAAGTTCTGGCGTGAACATTAAGATTATTTTTATAATTTTTTGTAAGTAATATTTTTATCCGCCTGGTACAATTATTTATTACTTTATATTGTAAGCTATGTCTTGATAGTCGATGTAATGTAACAATTTATTTTTTGTGTTAATGTTCATATAGATTGGTTCAGTGTTGCGGTTCTGACTAGTCAACGATGTTAATAAGCTGTTGAGTACATACTGCTGGTGAAACAATGTTATATTAACAACACGACAGACAAGTACTATAATACCTTAACATTTAACAATAATTCAGCCTTAATTTAATTTTTTCACCAACTTAAGGCACATAACCCAGAAGGAAGTGAGACGGGCAACATAACGCGGGATATCGTGGCTTCACTAAGTGCAAATTATGGAACTTGAGGTAACACATTATGGGAAAATGCGAGCCCCGCTAAGTGGTTCTCCTCAACATGGACGCAAACATCAGATGGACAAAGAAACAGAAGAATCCCGGATATACATTCATTTATTCTACAAAAAAGTTACGTAAACGAGCGTTAAATTCGTTGAAGTAATAACAGTTTACGAAGCTGAAGTCGAGATATTAGAAGATGAAGAAGACTTTAGCACATCAGTATACCCCACGACCGGTGCCAGGATGTTAAGTGTGCCATCAGGGTATATTAACGCTGAGAGATGGGTGCTATATTGGTATATTAGCATACCTCCACCCTGAATGGTATATCAAAAAGTACAGGATTTACTTCACAGATATTTAGTTATATCTATCGGTATATTATATAAATTATATCACTATATCTGTTTATACCAAATATGGCATCAGAGTATATCACCATTTGCGATCATATTCTCTAAATAACCTCAAAGTATACCCCCCAATGTGTACTATCATACACTATAAATGACACTGTAGTATGTTAGTATATAATCTGGGTATAACATAAATAATATCAACATTGTTTAGAATATCATATATATTAAGCGTGAGGAATGGATGTATATGAATTCAGTATATCACAGTTACATAAAGCGGTATGTCAGCTCATCAGCATATCAGGTATCTAAGTATATCAGGGTAATCACTGAGAAGTATCAGAACATATCAACATATTCCTTGACTGGTAACAAAGCATATTAACATACTCAAAGTATAATCAATGTCTCCGGAATAAACAAGCCAGTGACAGCAGCATATATTTCTGAAAATCAGCTGTGAAATATGTTCAGAACAGCCCAAAGTATACTATAATACTAAGCAACATTTGAAATATACCAGTATACTTCTTAACAGTCAGGGAACGTATCATTATACAGATTAGTGTCCTCGAAGCAGATCAACTTGTCTCCTGCTTTCTGGGGACCCATTAGTGGCATATCAGTATATCCAAAGAGACACATCGGAGTATATTACCATATCTCCCAAGTGCCATGAAGGGATATCAACATACCTGGGTATATTAACTAGCTCTCATAGTCTTCCACTCTCTTAGATCCATCAGAATATGTCAGCATATCACCCTATCTTCTGAAGGTCCAGTTTACCTTGTTCCGAAAGTATGTCGAAGCATACTAACAGATCCCCTGAATGCCTTGAGAACATGTCAGTATACTTCTAGGTTAATTCATATCATATCAGTATATCCCCTGAATCTAAAGTATAACTAACCTCATTTCAAATTATTATTAGAGTATGTTAACATATTCCCTTAGAAGCATACCAGCATATCTCTTATGTCATTAGAGTCAACCAGTATACGCTCAGAGATAGATGCGAGCATATCAGGGTATATTAGCATACCCTGTAAGAGAGATATGAGCCTAGCTACATAACCCAGTATATCAGCATACCCCATATGCTATTATAGTACATCAGCACACCCTCTGAGAGACATAGAACCATACCAACATATCAGAACATATTAGTATATCCTTTAGAGAGATATGAACATAATGGCATATCAGATGACAAGAGTATATCAGCATAGTCTTTGAGGAGCATATCAGACCAACCTAGCATAAGCTCTTAAGATAGATGGGAGCATATCTTAAATAGACGGGAACATACCAGAGCATATTAGCATACCCTCAGAGACAGATAAGCGAGCATAGCAGAGAGTATCAAGAGCCCATCAGAGGGAGTGATTAGTTTGTGTGACGGCCGACTGTGGCGCTGGTGCTCCTGTGTCCGTCCCCCGCAGACCACCTCGTTCACCTACGCGAGTTACCGCCTCTATTAACACAGATTCACGAGACAGTCTGGGCAGGTGAGGTAATGAGCTCGAATTTCTTCAGGTGATATTATTATTAAGGTAAGTGTGTGTGTGTGTGTGTGTGTGTGTGTGTGTGTGTGTGTGTGTTAGATTGTGTAAGTGGTAGTGTTTGTGTAAATGTAATAATAATAATAATAATAATAATAATTAACGGTTTATTGAAAGAGCTTGGCAGCCAGAAGGCTGAAAATATACAGTTACATATTTGGGGAATGGGTTTCGAATTACAAATAATATACAAGTAACATAAGTGATACAAATAAGATATATAATAACTAGATGGGGAAAAGCTCAAATTACAGTGCATTTCAACATAGTGACAGTGCAAGAAGTAGTATTTACTGGGAGTGAATACACTGGTTTATTACAAGTTATTGATAATTTTTACAATGGTTGGGACTGGGCTGTTCTTATAGCGATCAGTTCGTGCACGTATGGGCTGGATGCGGTTGTGGTGTCGAACAGCAATTCTCGGGCTAGGGATCTCAGGTGTAGGTGTAGGTGTGAGTGCTGGTGACCGGGATGTTACATGTGTGTGTTAGTGTAGATGTGAGTGCTGGTGACCGGGATGTTACATGTGTGTGTTAGTGTAGGTTGTGAGTGCTGGTGATCGGGATGTTACATGTGTGTGTTAGTGTAGGTGTGAGTGCTGGTGACCGGGATGTTACATGTGTGTGTTAGTGTAGGTGTGAGTGTGTGTTAGTGTAGGTGTGAGTGCTGGTGACCGGGATGTTACATGTGTGTGTTAGTGTAGGTGTGAGTGCTGGTGACCGGGATGTTACATGTGTGTGTTAGTGTAGGTGTGAGTGCTGGTGACCGGGATGTTACATGTGTGTGTTAGTGTAGGTGTGAGTGCTGGTGACCGGGGACGCTGGGAAAGATCTTGTTTGCGAGGGACAGTTGAGATTGTCTCTCTTATCTAATACGCCGAAGACTACCAGCGTCAGAAAGACTGTCTCTTTTATCTCGTACACAAAAGACTGCCAACGTCAGGGAGAATCTCTCTCTTATCTCTTACACTGGAGACTGCCAGCATCTGGGAGACTCAGTTAACTCATCCTCCCTCTAAGACAATATACAAGAGAGAGATATCACCCCTTCACTGGCTCTCCCATAATGCTCAACAAGACACACGATTCTGCATTCTCAAAGTGTTACAAGTTCCATTTTTACCATCCAGCTGAGGATAAGAGGCCGCATCTCGTTACCCTGGGATCTCTGAGCAATTTTTTATTTTTTATTTTGTTCGGGGGAAAGGTGGAGGGAAATGAAGGTAGGAGGCGGGGGAGAGGAAGGAGGTTGGAAGAACGGGATATAGAGAGGGGAAGGAGAGCCAAAGCAATTAGCTGTATTTTCACGTCTCCACTTAGTGAGGAAATCTCACGGACGAATCTTTGAGACTCATCAATTTTTGTAGTTAAAACTAAGCCATTAAGTTGTGTTGTAATGTGAGGTGTGCAGTTAGTGGAAGGTTTACCTGTGTGAGTCAGGTAACATGTGGCAGGGTTTGGGTCATCAGGTAAATGGACCTTCCCATTGTGCTCAGACTTCCTTCCCGCGACAACTTATTATTATTATTACTTTTATAACTGAGATTTTCCTCTTATTTTTTTCGCCTGAGAATTGTTATTACTTTTTTTACCTGAGAGTTTCCCACATTACGGGAGGTTGGTGGCTGGTCCATTACTATTGATTCGTGTGTGTGTGTGTGTGTGTGTGTGTGTGTGTGTGTGTGTGTGTGTGTGCTTCTAACAGTAGAGTCATTCGCCCTGCCAGGTACTGTACAGTACACTCACAGGTGATGGTGGGTGTGATAGGGTGTGTCATGGGAGGGAAGATCAGCTAAAACTAATGGCCCATCACTTTTTTGGGAGAGTTTAGTGTATATAAACAGAAAATAATTTCAGTTTCAATATTTTGCAACCTTTTGCTGGGTAAATTTTAGTGTGAAATTTATCGAAAATCTAACGTACAGCTGCATTAGTGCATTACAATTAAATAGTGAACATTGCTTTCTGACTTCATTCTTTAACAACCCAACTAACAATATTTTTTTCTGTTTCAGATTCTGATGCATTTATAAGTTGATAATATTTGCGATGGCTGCTTGTGTCAGGACAAGGAACCAAAAATCCAGCCATCTCAGTCACTATCTTGGGTCTGGGAGAGAGCTCCTGAAGTCGGAGTTGCCTACATTGAGAGATGCTTTGAGATACGGTGTTTTAATCAGACAAATCAGTGAAAAGAACCAAAGAACTTACACAAACAAACACATTGCCAGTGATATGACCAAAGCTGTCTTGGCGCAGTACACTCTGGCTAACGCTCAGTTCAAGCCTCCAGCCATAACAAGTCAGAAGAAGATTAGTGAGAGACTGCTAGCCAGTTGGGAAAAGGCAAGAGATATCTCTCTTGGGAGAGGAAAACTTGCAGTTAAGGATGTATGATATATATGGACACAAAGTAGTACCTTCAGCTGTATATTCTTATATTACTCTTATTAATTATGTATAGTAAAGTATTACAGAACATGTATTAATTCTATGTAATATTCCATTTATTGTGCACCATATTATGTATATAAATTATCACATTTATACTTTATGTATTCAGCTTGTGAATGCTGGCATCTGTACAGGCCAGTGCGTAGTAATACATAGATAGATGTAGAGGTAGTTAAGACTGAGTCCTGGTGGCGTACCCACAGGCTTCCTGTGTCCTACTGTAATATTATCTCCCGTACGAGAATAGAACCTACTTTTAAAGACAACAAGTGTTTGTATATACCCTCAGTAGTATAGAACATTCTTTGGGTATCTGGCAATACGCTAGAAAGGACAGCTTTGCCAAGCAACTGGACCAGTTATTTGACATAATTACTTGCAAGTGCCCAATTGTTCTCTATCCTGAGTTTGGATGGGATCGTGACTGTAAATCCGAGGCCC
>NW_024726547.1:0-10105 GCF_018991925.1 Homarus americanus
GTGGGTGTGGGGCGTGGATAGTAGGTTTGTTTGTGGGTGTGGGGCGTGGATAGTAGGTTTGTTTGTGGGTGTGGGGCGTGGATAGTAGGTGTGTTTGTGGGTGTAGAGCGTGGATAGTAGGTATGTTTGTGGGTGTAGAGCGTGGATAGTAGGCATGTTTGTGGGTGTAGATACATACATTGTTAAGAGGAATAAATCAAAATGGGAAGGAGATTAAGATAAATATACTGATGATTAATGGTACAGGTGAGTTAATAAAATTGATATAAATAGATAAATACAGTAGATAGATAGATAGATAGATAGATACAGTAGATAGATAGATAGATAGATAGATGTATGATTTTGTATACCGCAAGAGTAACTAAATATTCCTGTACCTGTATTTTCTTTCAGTTACAAAATACACAGGATTATAAATATGAGTATGCACATTGCACATCAGGTGTTACAGTCAGTGGTAATATTTTGTAATACTCTTAAGTGATGAGGTAACAGAGGAAATAGACGGATACTAACGGAGAGTTTTTGTAGAATTAGACAGACATTCAGACAGTAAACTTCTTCCGACAATACAAATTTTGACGGTGGAATTTATACACGAGAGTGTATGGATAATTATGATGAGCTGAATTATGACATCTACGTCTGATAATCAGTTGTTTAGAATGGATTATTATTATTTTTGTTGAGTTATTTAACAGTTCGAGAAAAGGTTTATTATGGTACTATGTCCTATTATCACACAAGGTCATAATTGAAGTAAAATAACCAATTATACTGTATTATTTTAGACAATACATAAGAACATAAGAACATAAGAATGGAGGAAACTGCAGCGGGCCTATTGGCCCATACTTGGCAGTCCCGTTTACACCCAACCCCTATTGCTCATATGAGCATCCAACCTATGTTTGAAGCAATTCAGCGTATTCGAGTTAATGATGATATTTGGTAACTTGTTTCATTCATCCACTACTCTGTTTCCAAACCAGTGTTTACCTATTTCACCCCTAAATCTCAATTTGTCTAATTTAAAACCATTGTTACGAGTTCGCTCCTGGTTGGATAGTTTGAGTACCTTTGTAATGTCACCTTTGTTTAGCCCTGCCTTCCACTTATACACCTCTATCAGGTCGCCCCTCCCTCTACGTCTCTCAAGGGAGTGCAAATTAAGAAGCTTTAACCTGTCTCTATACTCAAGGTTCCTAATGCCCGGGATTAGTCTTGTCATTCTCCTCTGAATTCTTTCCAAGGATTCTATATCCATTCTGTAATACGGTGACCAGAACTGAACTGCGTAATCCAGGTGTAGTCTCACAAGAGCAAGATACAGTTTTAGGATGGCCTCGCTAGTCTTGTAACTAACACTCCTTTGTATGAACCCAAGTACTTTATTAGCCTTGTTACGAGCAAAAACACATTGTTTACTTGGCTTAAGGTTCCTACTTATCATTACTCCTAAATCTCTCGCAGCAGTCGGATTTCTCTATGGCATCGTTGTTCATCTGGTATCTGGTTTCCCTGTTTACATCTCCTATACTGAGTACTTTACATTTGTAGACGTTGAATTTCATCTGCCATTTTTCAGACCATTCGAAAAATTTGTTTAGATCTTCCTGTAGTTTTGCCGAGTCCTCGTCAGATTTGATAACACGTCCTATTTTAGTGTCATCAGCAAATTTACTTATGTTGCTGTCAATGCCGATATTTATGTCGTTTATGTATATAATAAATAATAGTGGTCCAAGTACTGAGCCTTGGGGAACTCCACTTGTGACGTTGCTCCATCGCTGTTTCCTGTCCTGTAACCACGCCCTAATCCATTTAAGGATGTCACCTTTGATGCCATGAGCTTCTACCTTTCTAATTAGTCTTTCGTGGTGGACTCTGTCGAAGGCATTGCTAAATTCGAGATAAACCACATCATAATTGTGCCCCTCGTCCACCGATTCGAAAACTGAAGAAAAGAATGTTAATAGATTAGTTAGGCAAGAACGTCCGATTGTGAAGCCATGCTGGGAATCATTGATCAATCTGTGCTTCTCCAGGTGATTTCGAATAGAGTTTGAGATGATTGCTTCCAGTAATTTGCCTACTATTGATGTTAAACTGATTGGTCGGTAGTTAGAGGATAGTGATCTATCCCCCTTCTTGAAAATCGGTATTACATTCGCTATCCTCCAGGATTCTGGTACTACACCTGTTTTTAAGGACATGTTAAACAACTTTGCTAAGGGCATACTAAGCTCTTCCTTACATTCCATTAATACTCTGGCAATATCTCATCGGGACCAGGTGACTTATTAGGCTTTAGTTTGTCTATTTGCTTACTAACATCGTTACTAGTCACTACTATCTCACTTAATTTGTTTTCTTCACTATCTCTGAATAGAGTCGGTTCCTCGGGTATTCCCTGGACATGCTGGATAATATACCATCTACTTAAGGAGGTGATGTAGGTAAGGTAGATTGATATTTTAACATTAATTTACTCAGTTTTTTCTTAGTATCGGATTTTTTTTATAGTTTTTTATTCTGACAATTTATAATGCAAGCAGCGTTCACATGTTGTCAACCGCCCCCAAGTGTACAAGAAGTTTGGACTGTAACTGTACCGTCAATAAGTGGCTGTAACTGCACCGTCAATAAGTGGCTGTAACTGTACCGTCAATAAATGGCTGTAACTGTACCGTCAATAACGAGTATAACTGTGGTGAAAGAACTGCTTCCCCGCATTATGTTGAGGAAGATTCGTATACAAACTTTTTGCCCTGACTTCGTAGTAAAAAAAATCTTAGGCAAAATATATTGAATTTATTTTTAATGTTTATTTATTTATTGTTGTCGTTAGTGTTTTTTTTTTTTACCGGGATGTGTGTTATATTCACGAAAATGGAGTCAAGACAAATGTTGGACACGTTGATGTGAAGTAACACAGTAAATGATGTTGTTTGTGTTGCTGTGTTATTTATTTATTGTGTTTCTTATTCTTTTCTGTTTATTTTGTTTTATTTAGTTTTATTGTAGTAATTGTTATTCTTTTTTTTATTCTTACTTATTTTCATTTTACTGTTTATTCGTTTTCTTATTTTCATTTTATTGTTCAATAATTTTCCATTCATTCTTATTTATTTATCTCGTTGGTGTATTTCATTTATTTGCTATTCTCTTAGGTATTTCACATTTGCATTAATTAATCTTCAAATCATTGGTTGCTATTTTTATCATACTAGTTTAATGTTCACCTCAGCAGTCAACTGGCTTATGTCTAAACAATGTCTACCACTGTTTTAGCCAGACTTAGTTATGAGACTTGTAATTCAGTATCCATTACGTACCGTTTATCAGTGTAATTTGTGGTAATGGACTGCCCAATGTAATTATATATATTGTCTTACTGAAAAAAATGCGGTGTAACCAAGATTAAGTTTTATAGAGTTTGTATTTAAGGATTATTCTCCTATACTTCTCTTAGATTCTGAATATATTTTTGTTTTATTATTTCAGTGTATTGTAATGTGTAGTTAGTTACACTATAGATATATAATAATTGCTTTAAGTTTGGTTGGGAGTGTGGAAGGTGTTGTGGTGTGTGATGTACAGGTGTGTACAGGTGGTGGTTACACCTGACTTCGAGGCAGGTGTGTATAGGTGCCAGATACACCTATGGTTACAACACAGGTGTATCCGGCAGCAGTAGTAACAAAGGGGCTATATGGGCTCCGGCGGCCATGTCGTGACACTGGCCGGCAGAATCCCCCGGTGAAAAAGGGAAACAAGATGGCCGTCCCCCATTCAATATGTAAACAACTCGACCTGAAATGTTGTTTATTGGACATTTTTCTCATTAGGGAGTCGAACCCTTGTTTTGAGTTGGTGTTCAACTACCGTGGCTGACGGCCATCACCTGTGATTCAACTGGTAGAATTAAGTGTAATAATAATAATAATAATAATAATAATAATAATAATAATAATAATAATAATTAACGGTTTATTGAAAGAGCTTGGCAGCCAGAAGGCTGAAAATATACAGTTACATATTTGGGGAATGGGTTTCGAATTACAAATAATATACAAGTAACATAAGTGATACAAATAAGATATATAATAACTAGATGGGGAAAAGCTCAAACTACAGTGCATTTCAACATAGTGACAGTGCAAGAAGTAGTATTTACTGGGAGTGAATACACTGGTTTATTACAAGTTATTGATAATTTTTACAATGGTTGGGACTGGGCTGTTCTTATAGCGATCAGTTCGTGCACTTATGGGCTGGATGCGGTTGTGGTGTCAAACAGCAATTCTCGGGCTAGGGATCTCAGGTGGTAGTAGGAGCCGGTGTCGAGGATGGTGTAGAAGCTTCTTAGCAAATTTGCAGATGTGGTCGTGGTGATGGTCAGTGAGAGTCGAAAAGGTCAGTGTGTTGAGCGCTTCTTGATATGTGGAGTAGGAAGGGGAGAGAATAATCTTGCATGCCCTCTTTTGCACTTTTACTAGGTGGGCATCTTATCAAATGAACCCCTATCCTAATGGGCCCTAGTCCTATTGGGTCCCAGTTTTAATGGGCCCCAATTCTAATTGGTCACATTTCCAATGGTTCTCAGTCCTAATGAGCCTCAGTCCAAAGATACCACAGGCCTAATGGTTCCAGTCTTAATAGACCTCAGTCTTAATGAATCCCAATCCTGACGGCTCTCAATACTAATGGGCCTCAGTCCTAATAGTTTAAGGTTGGGACCCATTAAGACTGGCTTCTATTTACCTTACAAGCACTGTGTTCTACCGTGTCATCCCGTGTGTGTGTGATTTCCCGTGTCAGGTGGTATAATACGCAGGTGAGTGGCTGCCAGGTAGGGTGGGTGAGGGTGGGCACCTTGATGCAGGGGAACGTGAGTTCCTGATGCTGATTCACACCAGTGTCATGATGAGGTAATCTTATCACCTTATTAGTGTACGATGAGTGGGTGGGCGTGGTGTGGAGGGGTGGGGGCGCGTAAAGGGTAGGCAGCAAGGGGCGTGGTGTATGGTGGGGGGAGGGTAAGGGGCGTGTAGGGGTAGCTAAGTGGGCGTGTTGAGTTGGGCAAGAGGGAGGCGCGGTGGGTGTAGGGGCGTGTATAGGAGGCGGGAAGTGGTGATGGCGCGCGCCACTAATCACTCTGACCTTACTGAACACAACCCATTATACAGCATAATTAGTGTTGCTTCCATCAGCCTCACACAGTCAAACACACTATTTACATTTTCTCTTCACATATATTTTATTTTATTCGTTTCAAGTGGGACTCGAATTTCAGCCTTGGAGTCGAAGAGGAATTTTTTTAGGAGAAGTTGAAAAGTAATCGTGTTTAGTTGAAGACGAATGTGTTCTTATATAAAGGTGGAGGAATTAACCAGACGTGTTTGATTGTTTGGGAGTCTCTATCTCTCACACTCGAGTCCAAGATGTCCCCCTTGAGGACGGTGTTCGTGAAGCGTCGTCAAACTCGCTCTTGGTTTTTATTCAGCAGGAAGAGCTACACCCGCCACCTGGTGTTGGCCGTGTCTGGTGACCATCATATTAACAAGGCCGCTCTCTCGTGCCTTGTCCACACGCCACCCCCACCTCCATATTGTACCGTTTTGTCCTTTATTAACGGTGGTGTTACTACAGGCAGCGTGGTGTGGGGGGAGGGCCGCTGCTTCACATTGTTCAGTCTTTGACGTGTAACACAAAACGTGAGATGTTGTGGTCCTTCACTACCTCACAACACACACACATCTCCTAGTTACTACATGCTGTTGTTATTAAAGCTCCACCAATGAGTACGCGTCGCTGTCTCGTCCTTTGCTCCGCCGACCATTACAGTGTGTAGCTGTAGGACTCGCCGCCGTGTTTGTTTCATGTAGCGACACTAAACTCCCGGAAATTTGTAGGTGTTAAGCTGGAGCGTTTGAGCTGTTGTTGTCGTCACCTTGTTGATGTTTTGTAGGTCCGTGTTGGCTGAGGATTGTTGTTAGTGTTTCTTTAGGCATTAATAAACTAGTCATGAGGTTCTATAGGAATTATATCCTGCTGTTCTTTTTGTTCTTGTTCTTTTTATTGTTGTTGTTCTTCTTCAGTTGCATAATTCGAGTTGTGATTATCAGTAGAAGTTTGACGGGCTGGATTCTCTTATCGTTTCTTTAATTCATAAACAAGAACCGTAAACACAAGAGCAAAACAAAGACATAACCAATGAACTAAAAACAAATATATTGAAGGTTTAAATTTCTGGGATAGATTTAAATAGATCTTGGGTATATTTTCTCGTTCTTGGAGGTCAGGCCAGGCCAAGTCAGGTCATGTCATGTTAGGTGTACCGAATACGCTAGCAGAGGTGGTCAGATGCCTTGGGAATACTGCAGAGTAATTGAGGTCAGGTCAGGTGGCCTCAATACCTGCTTCAAGGTGTAATAGAGGTGAAAAATAATGGGTTTCTTGATTGGATCTGGTTAAGTCAGGTCAGGTAAAGTCAGATACAGAGGCTGGGTGTATGACTGTGGGTTGATGGGTGTATGACTGTGGGTTGGTGGGAGCATGACTGTGGGTTGATGGGTGTTTGACTGCGGGTTGGTGGGTGTATGACTGTGGGTTGGTGGGTGTATGACTCTGGGTTGGTGGGTGTATGACTGTGGGTTGATGGGTGTATGACTGCGGGTTGGTGGGTGTATGACTGCGGGTTGGTGGGTGTATGACTGTGGGTTGGTGGGTGTATGACTTTGTGGGGTGATAGGTGATTGTATGACTAACGAGGTTCAGTGGGTGTGTATTTTGCCTTGCAGGTTGGCCAGATTGTATGACTGTGGGTTGGTGGGTGTATGACTGTGGGTTGGTGGGTGTATGACTGTGGGTTGATGGGTGTATGACTGTGGGTTGGTGGGTGTATGATCGTGGGTTGATGGGTGTATGACTGTGGGTTGGTGGGAGTATGACTGTGGGTTGATGGGTGTTTGACTGCGGGTTGGTGGGTGTATGACTGTGGGTTGGTGGGTGTATGACTGTGGGTTGGTGGGTGTATGACTGTGGGTTGTTGGGTGTATGACTGCGGGTTGGTGGGTGTATGACTGCGGGTTGGTGGGTGTATGACTGTGGGTTGGTGGGTGTATGACTGTGGGTTGGTGGGTGTATGACTGTGGGTTGGTGGGTGTATGACTAGGTTGGTGGGTGTATGACTGTGGGTTGGTGGGTGTATGACTGTGGGTTGGTGGGTGTATGACTGGCGGTTGATGATAGGGTGTATTTATGGATTTGATGGGTGTATGACCGTGGGTTGATGGAGTGTATATGACTGTGCAGGTTGGTGGAAATATTTAATGGGTTGATGGGTGTTTGACTGCGGGTTGGTGGGTGTATGACTGTGGGTTGGTGGCTGTTTGACTGTGGGTTGGTGGGTGTATGACTGTGGGTTGATGGGTGTATGACTGTGGGTTGATGGGTGTATGACTGTGGGTTGGTGGCTGTATGACTGTGGGTTGGTGGGTGTGTGACTGTGGGGTGGTGGGTGTGTGACTGTAGGTTGATGGGTGTATGACTGGGTTGGTGGGGGTATGACTGTGGGTTGGTGGAGCCTGTTTGTGGGTTGATGGTGTTTGACTTGCCAACGGTTGGTGGGTGCATGTGACTTCAACGTTTGGTGGGTGTGTACTTGACTTTAATGGGTTGGTGGGTGTATGACTGTGGGTTGGTGGCTGTTTGACTGTGGGTTGGTGGGTGTATGACTGTGGGTTGGTGGCTGTATGACTGTGGGTTGGTGGGTGTATGACTGTGGGTTGGTGGGTGTATGACTGTAGGTTGATGGGTGTATGACTGGGTTGGTGGGTGTATGACTGTGGGTTGGTGGGTGTATGACTGTGGGTTGATGGGTGTATGACTTTAGGTTGATGGGTGTATGACTGTGGGTTGGTGGGTGTATGACAGTGGTGACAAGGATTATTTGAGCTTGACAAAATTTAGATAGATAGCAGCATGGTTTAGTCGTGTTCAGTTTAGTTTAAATTGTGTTTAGGTTAGGTTGGGTCATGTCAGGTACAGAGTTTGGCCAGGGTCCTTTATTCAAGCTGTCAGGGTTAAACTTCCTTCCTAGAAAGATGAACACACGAACCTCCGGACGACACACGAACACAATAACACATGATCATACACGGAAACGAACACACGAATGGACATACTCAGGATATCGGGGAATAAATATAAAATTATAAGAAATGCATAAAAAGTCTTTGACGGATAAACAACTTTGTAATGTTAAACTCGATATTACTGATATTATAGAAAATCAAACTAACTTCCTTTAAACACTCTTGGCTCTTCCTGTGTATAAGAAGAGTTTAATCTGGTATATATTTTTTCTAGTAATTGGTGTTATCAGGGGAAGAGATTGTGTCGTTTGTGGTCTGTCATTCAAGGTTGTTTAGTGTTTGAAGCTCGTTAATTCATTATGCTTGTAGCCCCCATCTCTGCATACAACCCTGGTGCTTCTTGCTGTTGATACTCCCACGAAAATAAATTGTCAGATTAACAAAACGAAGATTAAAAAATTTTGTTTTAATTCACGGATTAACCATACTTCACCCAATCTAACTTAACCTATCCTAACCTAACCTAACCTAATCTAATCATAATTGTGTTTTAAAAAAAGGTTTACAGGCATAGGTAACAAGCTGGTCCTTTAACGGGAGAACACAAGGCTTCCCAACCCTCACATGATGAAATAGAATCACTATACCCAACCTGATCTAATTAAGGACACGTTAGGCTTTGTAAGATAGTTTAGTTTGAAGTGTTGTGAATCTCCGTGGGTGTTATAGATTCACTTGGTATACTACATGTGTAAAGTCAGGATATATACAATGTGTGTTGATTTTTCTACCCGTGTGTTAAATATTTTTGTGGGGAGGGGGAGGTATTTTCCTGTCGGTTTCCACTCTAGCTTTCCACCAATGTTATTTCACCCTTCTAGATTTCTATACCCTTTGATCCACCTTACCTAAGAGTGGAATGAGATAAAGAGAATTGGTGGAGTGGAATGTCTGTATAATTGATGTCAGGATCCAACTCTGCCCTGGACGACACAGGATTGATCGTCACTGGTGTTGTAAGACTGTACAGAAAACCACCTCTTGTGTTGTTCCCACGTATTAAAGAGCGATGAAGGTAAACTGAACAAGCACGCTGGGCAATGCTCGTTGTTGTAGTGGAATACACACGAAACCCAGTCAGTTGAGGGTGTAAATCTTCGCCTGCCTCTGGAATGCACTACACACGCTATGCCAAAACTGAGATATACTCGGCATGTCAACACTGAGACACACATGCTATGCTAACAAACATATACTCACATAAACTATGCCAATATTAAGACACATACACTATGCGAAACACCGGCTGTGCCTAAACTAATGATTCCCCTCTCTACATGAACGCTGACATAACAAGTTGACTTTTTTTATGGAGGAGGAGCCAAAGTCTTTCACAATAGTCACCGTCTTAGCTAAACTTGTTAACATGGTTAGCAACTTCTGGAAACATCGCGCTTAACCGAGTTATCAAGTTGTGAATAAGCTGACTCACAAAGGAGACGTATTCCTCGACGAATTAATCTTACCAGCTTACAAGCTCTTTATTAATTAATGACAAGCGTTACACCTGTCCGCCATTCTAGGCCACGCCTCTCACCCCCCCCTCCCCTTAAGTCAATAGCCTTCAAAAGCAGTGAAAGACGAAATTGGTTCTTATAATCATGACTGCTTTCTCGGGACATTGTGTATACAACACACTCTAAACTAAGCCTAGGTACCTTCTTAACCCCTCATAATCCGCCCATGGAAAGTCTGGGACTCTGACCATATTTTCATTATTTTTCCTTTCCAAATTTGGGTAAACCTGATTTCTCTGTGATCACTGTTCCCAAGTTCTTCCCCTATTGTGATATCTCTGATAATATTTTCTTTATTTGTTCATACTAGGTCTAATATATTGTCACCTCTAGTAGGTTCTGTAATTAGTTGATTCAAAAATTTTTCCTGTACTGCGTCTAGGAAGTCTTCAGATTCATAGTCACCTACAATGTTGTCCCAGT
>NW_024726548.1:0-5639 GCF_018991925.1 Homarus americanus
CTGAGAATAGTTAGCAATTATCCATTTGATTGCATTATCCCAGGTTCAGGGGGGTTGTGTGTGGTTCCATATCACCAGATTTATTAAAAAACTCTACGTCAGGCTAAACAGTTTAGGCTAGATAGTACGATACGATACGAAGTCATTAGTTAAGAGGTGAAAGAAGATTATTAGGAATTGAAGAAAAAGGTGGTGAAACTGAAATACAGTAGGAGTAGAAAGAATCTGGGCTCAACCAGATCGCTTCATCTTTCTTATTGGTGTTTTGTCTTTGTTCTGCTCCCTTGGGTCGTCAGACCTTAGTATTAATATTGGTTTATTTATATAATGCTGCTTATTATTATTATTTTTGTTATTGTTGGAGTTAGTGAGCCCGCCCAGGTCCTTGTGTAACTGGGAGGGTAGTCACATTTTTTTTTGGTGTTAGTTAAGTGTTAGTTGTGTTAGTCTAAAGGTACACTGTATGCCAGGTTCTTAGTGGAGCTGGTTGGTCACTCTCATCTTTATTCCTCTATTAATGTTTTATGTAGTATGCTATTAAATCGACCCCCGATTGACTTTGACGGTCTCTCCCATTCGAATTGTGCAAGTTTCTGTATTATGCTATTAAATCGACCTTCCCCCGATTGATGACTTTGACGGAATCTCCCATTCGAATTGTGCAGTTTCTGTAATGCTATTAAATCGACCCCGATTGACTTTGTTGGCAGTCTCCCATTCCGGGTGTGAGATTTCTGTAGTATACTATCAAATCGACCCCCCAATTCCAGCTTTGACGAGTCTCCCATTCGGGTGTGCAAGTTCTGTAAGTATGCTATCAAATCGACCCCCCCGATTGACTTTGACGGTCTCCCATTCAGGTGTGCAAGTTTCTGTAGTATGCTATTAAATCGACCCCGATTGACTTTGACGGTACCATTCCCGGGTGTACAGAAGTTCTCTTGGTGCACATTTGAAGTATGAGTTGAGTTTAATGAAGTTGATTTCGTCATATGCACGGTGCTGTGCTGTGCTGTGCCATCGACAACACCAATAAGGAAGGGGCATCTATTTTTACTTAGGCTAGCATACCTAAGTTAAAGCAAACTCCCCTTGCCAATACAAGAAGGAAGAGGATTTCTTATAGTCTAATAAACAATTCATCATGACCAAATACAGTATCTAACACAGGGGGTCCGGGGGCGCAGCCCCCGGTTAGCAACTAACCATTTGATTGCATTATCTCTGAGAATAGTTAGCAATTATCCATTGATTGCATTATCCCAGGTTAGGGGGTTGTGTGTGGTTATATCACCAGACATTAAGAAACTCTACGTCAGGCTAAACAGTTTAGGCTAGATAGTACGATACGATACGAAGTCATTAGTTAAGAAAATTGAAAGAATTTATTAGGAATTGAAGAAAAAAGGTGGTGAAACCTTTGAAATACAGTAGGAGTAGAAAGAATCTGGGCTCAACCAGATCGCTTCATCTTTCTTATTGATTGTTTTGTCTTTATTTCTGCTTTCCTTGGGTCGTCAGACCTTTGTATTAATATTGGTTTATTTATATAATGTGCTGCTTATTATTATTATTTTTTGTTATTATTTGGAGTTGGTAGGCCGCCCAGGTCCTTGTGGCAACTGGGAGGTAGTCCTGACCTTTTTTTGGTGTTAGTTAAGTGTTAGTTGTGTTAGTCTAAAGGTACACTGTATGCCAGGTTCTTAGTGGAGCTGGTTGGTCACTCTCATCTTTATTCCTCTAGTAATGTTTTATGTAGTATGCTATTAAATCGACCCCCGATTGACTTTGACGGTCTCCCATTCGGGTGTGCAAGTTTCTGTGGTATGCTATTAAATCGACCCCCGATTGACTTTGACGGTCTCCCATTCGGGTGTGCAAGTTTCTGTAGTATGCTATTAAATCGACCCCCGATTAACTTTGACTGTCTCCCATTCGGGTGTGCAAGTTTCTGTAGTATGCTATCAAATCGACCCCCGATTGACTTTGACGGTCTCCCATTCGGGTGTGCAAGTTTCTGTAGTATGCTATTAAATCGTCCCCCGATTGACTTTGACGGTCTCCCATTCGGTGTGCAAGTTTCTGTAGTATGCTATTAAATCGACCCCCGATTGACTTTGACTGTCTCCCATTGGTGTGCAAGTTCTCTTGGTGCATTTGAGTATGAGTTGAGTTTGCGTGAAGTTGATTTCGTCATAGGCACAGTGCTGTGCTGTGCTGTGCCATCGACAACGCACCAATAAGGAAGGGGCATCTATTTTTACTTAGGCTAGCATACCCAAGTTAAAGCAAACTCCCCTTGCCAATACAAGAAGGAAGAGGATTTCTTATAGTCTAATAGACAATTCATCATGACCAAATACAGTATCTAACACAGGGGGTCCGGGGGCGCAGCCCCCGGTTAGCAACTAACCATTTGATTGCATTATCTCTGAGAATAGTTAGCAATTATCCATTTGATTGCATTATCCCAGGTTAAGGGGGGTTTTGTGTGGTTCCATATCACCAGATTTATTAAAAAACTCTACGTCAGGCTAAACAGTTTAGGCTAGATAGTACGATACGATACGAAGTCATTAGTTAAGAGGTGAAAGAAGATTATTAGGAATTGAAGAAAAGGTGGTGAAACTGAAATACAGTAGGAGTAGAAAGAATCTGGGCTCAACCAGATCGCTTCATCTTTCTTATTGGTGTTTTGTCTTTGTTCTGCTCCCTTGGGTCGTCAGACCTTTTTATTAATATTGGTTTATTTATATAATGCTGCTTATTATTATTATTTTTGTTATTGTTGGAGTTAGTGAGCCCGCCCAGGTCCTTGTGTAACTGGGAGGGTAGTCACATTTTTTTTTGGTGTTAGTTAAGTGTTAGTTGTGTTAGTCTAAAGGTACACTGTATGCCAGGTTCTTAGTGGAGCTGGTTGGTCACTCTCATCTTTATTCCTCTAGTATTGTTTTATGTAGAAATGTGTATATTGAGGCAGGAGGTGATTAGTACTTTATTCCTGTCTATATTATTTTCCAGTTTTGATATGTTTCTGTGTTAAGTTCAGTCTGCTTTTTTCCAAATATTTACAGCTTTGTTGTGTATATCTGCATTGATTGCTAAGAGGTTTGCTCTCTTGTGTAGCTGTTCATTATTGATGTGGTCTGTATATTTTATGTTATATATATAAATCTGAGAATGGCTATATTTTGTACTATTTACATAACCTTTTAATGCGTTTTACTAAGGGTGTTCAATGGGATGGAGTGGGTAGTATAATTGATTTGACAAGAACAATATAAATCTTTCTTTTTGTTATTAATGCTAAGGTTCTTAAAAAGCGTTTTATTTTTGATAATCTTAATTCTTGCCTGTCGTTCTTTATCTTTTAAGTATGTTATATATCCTCTTTTTGTTAGTTTTAATCCAAGCATCCTGCCTTCAGTGTCGTATGGGTATAGTTCCTGGTCGACTATTACTGGACTTGTTTTAATCTTGGCTATTGGTATTATCTTGAATTTGTTCTTATTTGTCCTGATTTTCCATTTTTTTCTCAAATTCATTTATGTTTTTTATCGCTCGTACCGTGTAGAGTGCCATAAATTGGGTTGATTTTCCTGGGTATGATACTATTTGAGTAATATCATCAGCAAACATTACATATTCGCTAAAGGGGGTAGGTTGAGGTGTGTCTGAAGTATAAATTGTATATAGTGTTGGAGAAAGGCATCCTCCTTGAGGTACTCCACTCTCAAGATTAAACATAGTTCCTAAAAAGTTTCCAATTTGAATTTGTGCTCTCCTATCATCTAAATAGTTACACAATATTCTTAGCATGTATTCGTTAAGTCCCAGTTTTAATATTTTATATTTCAAGCCTAAATGCCCAACTTTATCAAAAGCCTTAGAAACATCCCTTAAAATTATATTGATCTGGTTACCCTTGCTTTTTTCTATTGCAATTATTTCCGTTAATATAGCTATTGCAGTTAGGGTATTTCTATTGGGCATAAATCCATGTTGTCTGTTGTTAGTTTTCCCATGTTGTGTTAAAAAGGCTATAAGTCTTGAATTTAATATTTTTTCCAATAGTTTCCCGGTAATTTCTAATAAAGATATTGGCCTGTAGTTTAATATTTCCTTATTGTCCTTACCCTCTTTAGGAATAAATATCATTTTAGCATATTTTAGTTTGTCTGGAAAGTAACCAGTTATTAAGCATGCGTTATAAATGTTTAATAGTGTATTTAAAATGTTTTCAGGTAGATTCATGATCATATTTCGTGTAACACCTGTGAGCCCAGGGGCTTTTTCCTTAAATTTCCTCAGACAGTGCATCATTTCTCCCATGGTTATTATTTGATTATTAGGTAATAAGTTATAGTCTATATATTGCCTTGGGGTGATTCTATGTATTCGTGTTCACTATCAAAATCTTCATTTTCCTCATCTGATATTTTAAAAACTTTTACCCATTCCCTTTTGAATGCTGACTCTTGTTCATTTTCCTCGTGCAATTTTGTTCCATTTTGGTCTTTAATGTATGGTTTTTTTTGCTTGTTGTGCCCCATCATCTTGTTTATAGAAGTCCAAAATGTTTTTGTGTCTTTAGTCATGTCAGCCGCCATTATAATATCATTCCATTTTTTATTGTTTGCTTCCTTACATGCGTCTCTTAATTTTATCTGTAGTTCTATCTGTGTCGTATATAGCCATCTGTTACTGCCGTGTCTTTCCATATACCTGTTTATTTCATTGTAATAGGTCTGGATTAATTTAACTTCTTCTGGTAGTCTGTTGTTGGGTAATGTTCTAAAGTGTGAAGTAGAAGGTGTGTTTGGTTGCAGGGCAAACTTATTACTGGAGTGCAGTCTGGCCATTTCTAGTCTATATCTTCCTGTTGTTTTTCCCCTTGTAGGTTAATCAGTGTGGTGATTACTTAAGTCGTCTTTGAAGCTGTCCCAGTCTGTTTTACTCATTTTCCAGTCTCTTTTTTATTGAGTATCTGTATGGGGCTTGTTGACAGTGTTAGTACTCCAGCAGATGGTCACTGCCTGTAGAGTCCCTGTATTATATAGTAGTGAAAAAGGCTTTGTTGTTGGTAAAAATTTTGTCTAGTGTCGATTGTGTATTGTGATTTCTCCAGGTTGGAAAGTTAGGACCCAGATGATTGATTTTCCCTAAATTTATTAATTGATTAAGGGCGTTTCCCACGACGTTATTATTTGTATTGTCAAAAATCCTATGTCTGGCGTCAAAGTCTCCTAAGATGTACATCGGATGACTATTGTTAGCCAATTTTAATAGGTCTTCTATAGGTAAGTAGGGTCGTCTCGGTGGGAGATAAGTAGTAGCAATAATTACGTCTCCTTGAGTTGTATTTATTTTTATTGCTAGAAATTCATCCTGGAAGTCATCAATTAGTTTAAATTTTAAGTTTCTTTTAACCGCTATAGCTACTCCGTCATTTTTCTCGCCCGATTTATTTCTTTGGTTTACATAATAGTTAAAGAGTTTTATGTTGTTGTCTGTCTCACCGTGACTGTTTATTAGTATAATGTCAGGGTCAATTTCTTGATATATATTACTTAGGTTAATTCTCTCGGTCTTCTAGTTTCTTACGTTGTGTTGTATTATTCTTAAAGTTCTTACTGTTT
>NW_024726549.1:0-2500 GCF_018991925.1 Homarus americanus
CTCTCTCTCTCTCATATCTTCAGGTGAAAACAGTCGTCATGGTGGCTGAAGTTTGGTTAGGTTAGGTTAGATGAGCTGGATTAATTTGTTTAGGTTAATTGGGGTAACTAGGTTGGTTAGATTAGGTTAGGTACGACGGTTCGTTAGTTGGGTTATTGTTAGATTTTCTTGGTTGATTTGGTTAGATGATGTCTTTGGTAAGATGAGTAGGTTAGGTTAGGTTAGATAACTTATACAGGTTAGGTTAGGTAAATTATGCAGGTTAATTTAGCTTGCTTATACCCTCCAAGTCGTTCATGGTCCGACATCGTAACGTTAGACCTCAACCATAGGAAATATTTAACGCTATCGGTGCCTTGGGGGGTCAATGAGGTCGAGATACTGTACCACTAACACCAGAATTTCGTCTCTAAACTCCTTCACCGTTATACATCACAACGTTATCCTTCACCGTTAAAAATAAAAAATAATAAAAAACAGCAACATCAAGCGAGAGTTTTGTAAATACCAACCCAACCTTGTAAACTGGTCATAAGTTCATCACTCTGTCTCAATTCTGTCAGGGAGATTTTTGTGCGGGTCGGTGAATCGCGGAGTGACGGGAGGAGGAGGAGGAGGATGATGAGAAGAGAAGAATGAGAAGAAGAGGAGGAGGAGAATGAAGAAGAGGAAGAGGAGGAGAATGAAGAAGAGGAGCTGGAGGAGGAGTAGGAAGAAAAAGGGGAGTAGGAGATGAAGGAAAACGAGGAGGAGGAGAAGAAGAAAGAAAATAGGAGGAGAAGGAAGAAAAAGAGGAGGAGGAGGACGAAAAAGAAGAGGGGGAGGAGGAAAAGGAAGAGGAAGAAAGAAGCAGAGGAGAAGGAGGGGGGGTGGCCAGAGTCAGACCCGTAACTCAGGATTTTCACAAGATTTACACAATTCTCTCTCACAGTCGCGTCTTTCCGCCTCTCTGCTCGCCTGATGTATACTACGGTAAGGAAGACGACCCCATCACGTGGAGAATACCCTTGGTTTTGGGGACGCTGCTGGTTCATCTGGCCCTGTGTGTGTGTGTTTGTGTGTGTGTGTGTGTGTGTGTGTGTGTGTGTGTGTGTGTGTGTGTGTGTGTGTGTGTAACGTCACCCCCGTCTGTCTTAAACACTGCGTAAACTTTCCCTGCCGACGAGTTCACCGTTCACCAAAGTTCAGTCTACGGTGAGCTGTATCCAATAATTACCTTGATTTATTGTATACTTAACCTAACCTAACCAAACCTAACCAAGAAATTTCCTTATAAAACCGTGAACTTTTTTTTTTCGACTAAGTAAACAGTTTCCTCTTCGGTGTTCTAACTACATACATAAAAACGATATATGGTCAGTAAAATAATAGAATGATTTTTTTTTGTAAGTAATAAATTGAAGTTAATATATTACTAAACTTTTGGCGGCTGTAAAACTACACTTTTTTTTATTTTTTTATTTGGGTCTTTTTTCATAGTGGTTTCCTCTTTTTTTCCTTTTTTTTTTTGCTTTATGTAGTTCGTGGTTTATTTATTTATTTATTTGTTTTTTTGATATTACATTTCGATATTCCGCTTATGATTATTAATATTATTATTATTATTATTATTATTATTATTATTATTATTATTATTATTATTATTATTGTTATTATTATTATTATTATCATTACCACCACCATCATCATCATCATCACCATCATCATCATCATCATCATCACCATTTCCACCACCATCATCATCATTAGTACTACCACCACCACCATCATCATCATCATCATCACCACCACCATCATCATCACCATTTCCACCACCATCATCATCATTATTACTACCACCACCACCATCATCATCACCATCATCATCACCATCATCACCACCATCATCATCATCATCATCATCACCACCATCACTCCCCAATATTATACACTCGCACAAAAATGTATCTTAAACGATTTTGGTGAGACAATATGACACAACGATCGAAGGATTTTGACAACCTTACCGAGACAACAGGAGGCAAGGTGTTCACTTAGAAATTAATTGGTCCCCACCTTGAAGACAATTTATGGAGGGAGTGGACATCTACCTGTAGTTTACCTGATTGCCAAAGGTGAAGACAAATATTTTTTTTTTCCAATTTGATTCTTTTACTAATTAGAGAGTTCATTATCCCCCTCTCGGTCATGACTGGGTAATGGGTGAGTGTGGACTTGTTTATACGTGTCCCAAGACTGTCTAAGACTGTATACCAAGACTGCCTAAGACTGTGTACCAAGACTGCCTAAGACTGTGTACCAAGACTGCCTAAGACTGTGTACCAAGGTTGCCTAAGACTGTGTACCAAGACTGCCTAAGACTGTGTACCAAGGCTGCCTAAGGCTGTGTACCAAGACTGCCTAAGACTGTGTACCAAGACTGCCTAAGACTGTGTACCAAGACTGCCTAAGACTGTGTTCCAAGACTGCCCAAGACTGTGTACCAAGACTGCCTACGACT
>NW_024726549.1:5000-15457 GCF_018991925.1 Homarus americanus
TTGTACTGTACGAGTTTTATGTCCGGTGGTTTGAGTTGTTGGGTTGATGCTGTGTTGATGTTGACGCCACCTGGGTGAATATAGCTGCTGCTACCACACACACACACACGAGGACAAAGGCGTGCACACACATACACAAATACATACACCCACACACGCACACACACACACACACACACAAGGACAAAGGCGTGCACACACACATACACATATACATATACCCACACACACGCACACACACACACACACACACACACACACACACACACACACGAGGACAAGGCGTGCACACACATACATAAATACTGTACATACACCCACACACACACACACACACACACGAAGACAGGCGTGCACACATACACAAATATATACACCCACCCACACACACACACACACACACACACACACACACACACATACACAAATACATACACCCACACACAAACACACACACACACACACACACACACACACACACACACACTTACAAAACAGAGACAGACACACACACACACACACATTTACAAAACAGACATATACATACAGACAAAACAGATAGACAGACACACACCCATATACACTTATAAAACAAGCACACACACACACACATGCGCGTGCACTTACAAAACACGCATACACACAGACAAACAACACTAAAAACAAAGGTGTAGTGCAACACAGTATTCACCTGGAGAATTTTACCAGGTGCAATAAGACCAAGCACAGAGAGACGAAGAGGAGGAACAACAACAACAACAGCACACACCCACAACATAAACAATAGAAAGTGGAAATTATTTATGTGTAATCTGATGTGAGGGAGAGGCAGGTCGTTGTGTTCGCGGGCACCGATAATTACATCACTGACAAGAATGTTGGTTCACGCCGGACAGTTTCCTCAACACAATAGACTGATTTCTCAGACTCTACACATACCAATTCATTCTGCGTAAACCAAAGGACATTGATATTTTTTATTAATATCTGTTTCTCTCTCTCATTGTCTTGACGTGTCTGAAACATTTAGTTAGCTGGAAATGAACTGGAGGAGGTATATATATATATACATAAAAATTATCACTAATCGGCAATTATCCTTATTTATTGTAGCCTACAGTATCTGTTAGGTAAAGTTCATTTTTTTCGTATTATTTAAGTCATATATTTGTTGACATTTAGCTTATAATAAGTAAATATTATCAAAAGAACGTTTAAAACTCAGAAGTAACTTTGTAACATATAATTAAGTCGAGATGATACTACAAATACCACGTGCTGGTCAGGCTCCGAAAGAGTTGTCCGGGGGTCTAGCGAGGCCCTGGTCGGAGCTTGACCAGCACGAAAAAAAAAAAAACTTTTGTTTACTATACGTAATTTTGGCAACCTGTGGTGTAATGGTCACCGTGCTCGCCTCGCGAGGGCATAGACCTCGAGTTCGATTCCTGGGCAGTGTGAAATATGGATTTTTTTTTTAATGCCATTTTCCTCTGTATATACAGCAGTAATTAGGAGCCTGGATGTTAATCGATTTGCAGATCGAGTTCTGGGGTGATGGTTAGCCAGTGCAGTTGGCGAGTTGCCCGGTCTTCACGAATTATTCCTTGACACGGGGTCGTGCAACTCGTTAACTTAGGATGTGGTTGTTGTGTTGGCGACAGCTTCTACACCTTAAACAAATTCAGGCCTAGGTGGCCCTAGGGCCAGCCATCCTCGTACACGAGGGTCAACCATTATTATTACGTGATTAAATATGTTATAATTTTATAGTGCAAAAAGAATATAATATAAAAAACGAAGAGCATCCAAAAAAAAAAAAAAATATATATATATATATATATATATATATATATATATATATATATATATATATATATATATATATATATATATATATATATATATATATATATATATATATATATATATTGTATGTATATTATGTATGCTGGATTATGTATTATGTATGTATATTATGTATGTGCTCCCATTTATATTTATTCAGCCTAGCTAGCAGCGTGTGGCAATGTTATTACCATATCCCACACGCTTAATTAATGTGCCTGGCGACGTATGGAAGCTGCTAATGTATCACTTGCCATACGTCGTCTATGGTAGTTGACCAGACCTTAGCTAGGGAGCAGTGCTACCCACATCTGTGTACATACTCTTATCCAGTAAACCGAACCTACAAAACTATACAGGTGTTTGTGTTCTCTCCTGTATATAGAACTTATTACCCAGAATATCTAACATGGCGCAGTGCGTAGTTTTACTGGATTATTACGAGTGATTAGTGCAAGTTTGTGGAAAGCCGGCTGATGGATCCCCGCCTTGGGTCAACCCCGCGTCATCCCTCGAAGAATTTCGCAACTTTGAGCAGTGTCAGTGACAGTGATTTTCTGTGAAGTGTTTAGTGCATTGTGTGTTTCGTGCCATTCATGTGCGACCTTGTTCGAACGGATTTCCAAGGTATACGGCATGTTCCGGGCATTTGTGGGGTGTAGAGCTCAGCGCACCCTCCTCTGACCGTTTACAGAGAGCGACTGAGCTACTCCTATCTCCACCCCCCTCCCTCACAGCGCCGCCTCCACCCCCCCTCACAGCTGGGGCGAGACGCTCTGCCTGCCTGGGACACACACACATACATGTACTAACACTTGCTGACCGCGCGGCTTCATTATATATATTTTATATATATAACCTACTTATCTGTGTATTTAATTAAATTTTTTGTCTGAAATCTTGTTGATACGACGGGCTGACCGGTCAACACTGATTTAAGACACAGTACACAGAGGAAGTAGTTATGTCTCATGCCTTACGTAGCCGTGGACCCAGCGCCTGGATGAGTCAAGCGGATGATAGTCCCCCAGAGATGGATGACCAGGCCGGCCCAGCTCCCACAACATCGCGCAGCCCTTCACCTCAACATTCAGCGTTATCTCCAGAGATAATTGCCTTAATGAAGTTTATGAGAGATGAGAGACGCGAGGATGAAGCTCACAGACGTTTGGCGGATGAGCACAGAAGGCAAGCAGAGGCAGAACGAGACCACCAACGGAGAATGGAAGACAGTGCACGGTTTGAAGCCTTGATATCTCGCCTCACTGTTAACCAAGCCCCTGGCTCTAACACTGCCTCGGTACTGAATGGTTCAGATACCTCATCCATGCTTCCTTCACGCCCCCCAGCCCCACCTAAAGCAGCAGCTCAAACACCGCCCATCTTGGAGCCTGATGTAAATTTCCAGACTTTTCGCGAATGGCGGCGGCGGTGGGCTGATTATGCTACAATGGTGGATCTCCAGAGTTTGTCACAGCCTAAACAACTCATCCAGCTGCGTATGTGCCTGTCCTTGGAAGTTCAGCGTGTCTTAGAACATACGTTGCAGGTACCCCCAACCTCTTCGCTGTCTGTAGAGGAGGTACTGGACGTTCTACAACGGCACATCAAAGGACAGCAGAATGAAGCTCTGCGCAGGAGGGAATTGTTTAGCTGCAGACAGATGGAGGGTGAGTCTTTTGACGCTTTTTATGTACGTCTTAAGAGAGCCTCGGAAGAGGTAGACATATGTTTAGGCCACCACCAGCAGTGCGAGGAGACCCAGTTGAAGCAGGTGATCCTGATGGGTGTTAAGGACGAGGAACTTGTCCAACGCCTCACCTCCCTCGACTCTTCCTCTTCTCTTCAGGATGTGTTGACGAGATGTCGCTCCTATGAGGCTGCCAGGTGTGCCACCTCTGCCATCCGAGCTCCCCCTACAGCTGTACGCGCTGTGTCCCGGTACAAGAAGGACAAGAAGTCTGCTCCTACGCCTTCGCCCACCACGTCCACGCCCGGTTCATTTTGCAACAACTGTGGTAAGCAGCACGGAACACAGGTATGTCCAGCTGCTCAGTCTACCTGCAACAGTTGTGACCGTAAGGGCCACTGGTCACTCACAGTACGGTGCCCAGCCAAACGCGTCCAGTGCAATGTGTGCGGCCGTCTGGGCCACTATGACAAGTGTTGCCCTTCCAACAAACCCAAGGAACAGCGTCAACGGAAGCTTCAGCGCCCTTCTACCAGAGAGGGCCGCCCACAGTCTCCCAATCAGAGGCACGACGACCCTGGACAACGCTGGAGCCATATTAGGAATGTGTGCTCCCCCCCGCGTCCCAGGACCAAAGTTCCCCAGTACATCAGTGTCATTGTGACCTACCGCAGTGTGTCATCCCGTCTCCAGATGTTGCCCGACACCGGCGCTGATGCTACAGTCATCGGTCCCCAGCATTTGCAATGCTTGGGGCTCTCTCCAAGTGATCTAGGACCGCCCCCCAAGGATCTCCGCTTTATGGCAGATGGTTCACAGATGACCCCGGCCCTGGGTTCACTCCAAGCACAAGTCACCTTTGGCAACAGGTCGTGTCAAGCCTGGATTGATGTGCATAACGGTGTCCCGACTCCTTTGCTGTCCTACAGACATTGTCAAGAGTTGGCCATCATCTCCCAGGACTTCCCCAAACCTATTCTTGAGGTAAGACACGCCAACAGGGTGCACGAAGGGAGCAGCAACTACCCTGCTGCCGCCCTACCCCTACCTCTTGCCAGTGACACCTCCCCTTCGGATGCTCGGAAGTACTTCCTGAAGGAATTCAGCGACGTTCTGGCGACCAAGTCCGCTCTGGAATCCAAGCCTCTCAAGAAGATGGTAGGTCCCCCCATGAGGATCCACCTGAGGGACGACGCGAAGCCCTTCGCTATTTACACCCCTCGACTGGTTCCCCTGGCCTTCCGCGAGGCGGTCAAAAACGAGCTGGACTCCATGGTCGCCCAAGAAATTATTGCACCAACCGGCGATGAACCGTCTCCATGGTGTCACCCGATGGTTGTCGTCGCAAAACCTAAAGGTGGTGTTCGGATCACCACTGACCTCTCCAAGCTCAACAGCCAGGTGTCTCGTCCTGCGCACCCTTCTCCCACGCCCTTTGCAGCTATACGCAGTGTGAACCCGAAGGCGCGCTTCTTCACGACGATGGACGCCCTGTGTGGATACTGGCAGATAGAGCTTGCCGAAGAAGACCGACCACTCACAACTTTCATCACCCCGCATGGACGTTACAGTTATTGCCGTGGCCCCATGGGATTCGCCGCTACAGGAGACGCTTTCTGTCTTCGAGGTGACATAGCTCTACAAGGTCTGGCAAACTGCGTGAAAGTGGTCGACGACATACTCGTGTACGACGAGGATTATATGGATCACCTCTGCCGTATCTACGAGGTACTCAACAGGTGCCGGAAGCACGGCATTACCCTAAATGCCGACAAGTTTGTTCTGGCCAGCTCTTCAGCTGACTTTTGTGGGTACACCCTCTCAGGGAATGGTATCGCAGCTGACCCGGAAAAGGTCCGCGCCATCACGGATTTTCCCACCCCTGCTAACCTGACCGACTTGAGGTCCTTCATCGGTCTCGTCAACCAGTTAGCAGAGTTTTCGTCGGACATCTCCGCAGCTGCTCAACCACTTCGCCCCCTGATGAGCCCCAAGAGGACATTCCTGTGGACCCCAGACCACGACAAGGCCTTCCAGCAAGTGAAACAGGCCCTGTCTCGTCCACCTGTCCTCGCCACGTTTGACCCAGCCTTGCCGGCAGTTCTGCAGACAGATGCCTCACGCTTGTATGGCGTGGGATACGCCCTACTGCAGGATCATGGTGGAGGGCAGTTCCGGCTCGTCCAGTGTGGCTCGCGTTTCCTCTCTGACACTGAGACGCGCTACGCCACCATTGAGTTGGAGCTGTTGGCTGTGGTCTGGGCGACGTCCAAGTGCAGGTTTTACCTCATAGGCCTGCAACACTTTCACCTAGTGACCGACCATCGCCCGCTTGTCCCGATCCTCAACCACTACACGCTAGACGCCGTTGAGAACCCTCGCCTCCAGCGTCTGAAAGAGAAGCTCTCGGCGTACATCTTCACAGCAGTGTGGCGTGCTGGTAAGGAGCTCTGCATCCCTGATGCCTTATCCCGCTCTCCTGTCAGCCGCCCTACTCCAGAAGACCATGTTCTCGACGCCGACCTCGCTCTTTCCGTCAGGACTGTGGTCACTCTCCATGCCGTCCAATCCCTTCGTTCGGACCTGTCACCAGATGACGACAAGGCAATGGAGGACCTTCGAACAGCGGCCCGAGATGACCCTTCCTACGTCCGACTTGTCGAGTGTGTGAGGAATGGATTTCCTAGCAACCGCTACGATCTTCACAACACCCTGCTCCCGTATTGGAAACTCCGCGATGAACTTTACTGCGACGGAGACCTTGTTCTGTACGGAGCACGTGTAGTTGTCCCTGCTGCATTACGTCCCCCCGCCTTGGCTCGCCTTCACGACAGCCACCGTGGAGCTGAGGCCACCAAACGACGTGCACGACAGACTGTGTTCTGGCCCGGCATCAACTCCGACATCTCCAATGTTGTCCGTGCGTGTGAGCCCTGCCAAGTATTACAACCCAGCCAGCAGCAGGAACCCTTCATGAGTGACGACAACCCCACCCGCCCCTTTGAGTCTGTGTCGGCCGACTTTTTCTGTGTGTCAGGAAAGTCCTTCCTTGTTATCGTCGACCGTCTCTCTGGTTGGCCGGTTGTCATCAAGTGCGGTAATGACACGACGTCTGCCGCCACCATCAGCAAGTTCCGCCACTACTTCCGTGACGTGGGCGTTCCTGTACGCCTGCGAACCGACGGAGGGCCTCAGTTCACAAGCCAGGACTTTGCCGTGTTCCTCGACCGATGGGGAGTCCGGCATGTGTTGTCATCGCCCCATTACCCGCAGTCCAACGGCCACGCTGAGGCTGCTGTCAAATCCTTGAAGCACCTCATCCTTAAGGTGGCCCCTTCTGGGAATATTGACTGCGAGGCCTTCGACCGGGGTCTTCTTGAACTCCGCAACACACCCAACTACACCGGACGCTCCCCTGCCCAGGTTTTGTATGGATGCCCCCTTCGTTCTTGTGTCCCTGCTCACCCTCAATCCTTCTCCAAGGAGTGGCAGGCCAAGACAGAGGATTGTGATCGCCGAGCCGCCGAACGTGTTCAGGACGTCGTCGCCCGCTACAACGAACACGCCCGTTCTCTCCCCAGGTTGAGTGTCGGCACCCAAGTCCGTGTTCAGGACCCGACCTCCCTACGTTGGGACAAAGTAGGCGTAGTCATGGGTCTCGGTAGGTCACGGAACTACCAGGTGCGGTTACCCAGTGGTCGTGTGTGGTGGAGGAACCGCCGTTTTCTCCGCCCCGTAACAATGCCTTCTGCTGGCCCCGCCACCAGTGTTGAGTCCCATACCCTTCCCAGTGATGAAGTCCCTCGACGCACAGAACGGATCCAGAAGAAAAGGTCCGCTCAAGACTTTGCTATGAGCGTATAGGGGGGAGGGAGGTGTATGTATATTATGTATGCTGGATTATGTACTATGTATGTATATTATGTATGTGCTCCATTTATATTTATTCAGCCTAGCTAGCAGCGTGTGGCAATGTTATTACCATATCCCACACGCTTAATTAATGTGCCTGGCGGCGTATGGAAGCTGCTAATGTACCACTTGCCATACGTCGTCTATGGTAGTTGACCAGGACCTTAGCTAGGGAGCAGTGCTATCCACCTCTGTGTACATACTCTTATCCAGTAAACCGAACCTACAAAACTATACAGGTGTTTGTGTTCTCTCCTGTATATAGAACTTATTACCAGAACATCTAACAATCACGACTGAAGGTATCGGATAAAAACCTCTGAATATAATTCTTTTTCTGAGAAAAAAATTTCTTTACCACTTATTTTTTGCCCCACTTTTTTATTAAGTTTGATGAACTTAGATTAGGTTAGGTATTATTTAACTCTGAGTCATGGGTACTTATTGGATACTTGGCAGAATAACTTGTTATAACTTGGTCCTAACAAAGGCGGAGTCTAAGCAAAAATGTTCACTTGACCTCATATTTGGATTTCATTACTGAAGGATATTTACAGCTATACCACATTAATAAGGTCTATCTGCAAGTTTATTCAGTCAAAAAAAAAAATATACCCTAAATGTGGACAATAAAAATCTTCTATTTTGGTACAAATTACTTGAAAAGTTGTAAGAAGACAAAAGCTGCATCTCTTCCATAAAGCGAGAAATAGAACAGCCAAGCCTCTTCTTGTCGTAAAAAAAAGCTAATATTGTATTTTAGTATGTTGATGTACAAAACATTTTCTTCATTATTCTATGATAAAACAAGTCTAACAAGCATTATTAAAACATATATTATTAATTTTTTTTCATGCAATCCGGAAATAGCGACTACTATATCCAGGTTGATCGTGTTGAGGTCCTGTAAGTTACAGGCTAGATTACGAGCTCACTTACGGAGTTTGATGCCAAATATTTGTTTTGAGAATCCCGATCGGAGACTGTAAGTCCAGTTACTTGGTAAACAAGTAGATACAGTGAAATAAACTGCTGTACCTAAATATTATGTAACTCAAAATATATTCCCAAAACAGCACGTTTACAGATGAAAATAAAAAAAAGCATAAATTATACAAACAAAATCAATTAATATGTTTTTTATTACAGTATTTTTAAATATCAGAAGCGTAGGTTCAGCGCTTCTTTTGTGTCTTTTTCCCGGTGAAGATGTAGTCTCCCCATGGCAGGTACTGGTCCTTTTGTACAAGGCAGAAAGTGGTAGTTTCCTTCTTCTTCTTGTTGTTTTGGGTCTTGTTGTTTTGGGTCTTAGTGTGTTTTGTGGTCTGCAGTTTGTTAGATCGGGGGCCCTTCTCCTTCATCTGGCAAGGCTTCACCTCCACCTTAGTCACCTTCGATACAGTGCGTCGGAACACCATTGTGATGTACTGACACTAACAGCTCTCTCACTGAGATCAAATCAAAATTTGACCATACAGAAAAAATTACGGTTTAATAAGGTTGGAATTTAAAGAAATTGACAACAAAATAAAGCTCTGTTTATCACTATAGTAAAGAGGGATGGTGTTTGTAAAGATGATGGATGGTGTTATAATATGTAGTGATGATGGATGGTGTTATATGTAGTGATGAAGGATGGCGTTATATTGTAGTAATGATGGATGGTGTTATAGGTAGTGATGATAAGAGGGTAATATATGTAGTGATGATGGATGGTGTTATATATATATATTGATGATGCATGATGTTATATGTAGTGATGATGGTTGGTGTTACATGTAGTGATGCTGGATGGTGTTATATGTAGTGATGATGGATAGAGTTATATGTAGTGATGATGGATGATGTTATATGTAGTGATGATGGGTGGTGTTATATGTAGTGATGTTGGATGGTGTTAAATGTAGTGATGATTGATGATATTATATGTAGTGATGATAGGATGGTTCTATATGTAGTGATGATGGATGGTGTATTATGTAGTGATGATGGATGATGTTATATGTAGTGATGATAGGTTGGTTTTATATGTAGTGATGATGGATGGTGTTATATGTAGTGATGATGGATGGAGTTATATGTAGTGATGATGGATGATGTTATATGTAGTGATGATGGTTAGTGTTATATGTAATGATGTCGGATGGTGTTATATGTCGTGATGGATGGTTCTATATGTAGTGATGGTGGATGGTGTTATATGTAGTGATGATGGATCGTGTTATATGTAGTGATGATGGATAGTATTATATGTAGTGATGATGATGGATGGTGTTATAAGTAGTGATGATGGATGTTATATGTAGTGATGAAGGATGGTGTTAGTGAAGATTGTGAAGTGAGATGCAGTGAAGATTGTGAAGTGAGATGTAGTGAAGATTGTGAAGTCAGATGTGGTGAAGATTGTGAAGTGAGATGTAGTGAAGATTGTGAAGTGAGATGTAGTGAAGATTGTGAAGTGAGATGTAATGAAGATTGTGAAGTGAGATGTAGTGAAGATTGTGAAGTGAGATGTAGTGAAGATTGTGAAGTGAGATGTAGTGAAGATTGTGAAGTGAGATGTAGTGAAGATTGTGAAGTGAGATGTAGTGAAGATTGTGAAGTGAGATGTAGTGAAGATTGTGAAGTGAGATGTGGTAAAGATTGTGAAGTGAGATGTAGTGAAGATTGTGAAGTGAGATGTAGTGAAGATTGTGAAGTGAGATGTAGTGAAGATTGTGAAGTGAGATGTAGTGAAGATTGTGAAGTGAGATGTAGTGAAGATTGTGAAGTGAGAGGTAGTGAAGATTGTGAAGTGAGATGTAGTGAAGATTGTGAAGTGAGATGTAGTGAAGATTGTGAAGTGAGATGTAGTGAAGATTGTGAAGTGAGATGTAGTGAAGATTGTGAAGTGAGATGTAGTAAAGATTGTGAAGTGAGATATGGTGAAGATTGTGAAGTGAGATGTAGTGAAAGATTGTGAAGTGAGATGTAGTGAAGATTGTGAAGTGAGATGTATTGAAGATTGTGA